>NC_060077.1:53195174-53499605 GCF_922984935.1 Meles meles
TTTGGACCCACGTTAATTCAGACCTAAGCATGGGAGGGAATTCTGAAGAATATAGCTCCAGCTGAGCTAATCTGACACTATACAAACTACCACAATCCACCTTTTCTCAATTTGGCGTCTGCATTTGCCTCTTTTAACCAACTTCCAAGAGACAGTTAAAAAAAGGCTTCTGCCTAACTAATGCTGTTACTCCTTGTATAGCAAAAACATTCTAATCCTCTTCACAAAATAGAGTGTCTCCATGTTTGAGTTAAGTTGTTTCTCTTCTAGGTGAAATACATTCTCCTCTTATGTGCTCCTTGGACTTTAATTATGAGATATCAAGTGAACTGCTTTCAATGAATAGTATGTTAGATGATAGAGGGATGAGAATGGAGAAAACAAATTAATATATACCCAAACATTATACCAAAATATGGAATAAAGGCCCATAATTATTACAATCATTGTGTATAGCTGGTCAGTTGGTAATATTTATAAATATCTTTTCCTATAACACATAATTTTCTATATTCTCTCTGTTCTCAGCAAGCTACTTTGTACATCACAGTTTTTGACTGGTGAGGTTAGCCAAATCTTCATTCCCCCCAAAATTTGGAATGTTAGCAGTTCTATGGGTATTGAGTTATTTGACTTCTCCACTGACTTTAATCACAGCATATAAGAATACTAAATGACTAGAGGGTCACTTGCATTCCAGATACATACTTCCTTTTTTCCACCGTGTAAAATCCATTCAATTCCCATTTAACCTGCAGGCTTGACCACTCTAACTAGAATAACTAAACCCCTTCTTCGCCGGCTGCTTCTCTAGCCTATGGATCCCAAAGTGGCCAAGTGCAGTCTCAGGGCACAGTTGTTGAATCCCCTAAGAAAACATTTCCCTGCCCCATAGGAAAGAATACTTCAAGATTAGCAGAACCTAAAATTACCCAGTAAGAAGCTAATCTTACTGTAAAAGATAGATACACAGTGAGGAAAAGACACACCCATTTTAATCCCTTGATCCCCAGATGGTAAACCTTGTTTATGGAAGAAATGGCACATTTTCTTGGTTGCTGATTTAGAGATTTCTGGAGAACATAATAATGGCACAGAACTGACCTCACAAGTATAAAAATGTGTTATGGGGAAGTGTTGCCACCTAGACAGTAAGTGTTGTTGAAAGGTGTTGTCAGTACTATAACTGAATCTTAAAAAGGCTTTTTTTTTTTTTTGAGTAGATACAATGGTGACATGTTTTCAAAAGTCAGCACAATACAAAAAGTTCTACTCAAAGACACATTCTTCTGTCCCATATCCTTTCCACCTTATCACGCTCCCTTATTCTGTTGAAGTAACAAAATTTTATTGTCTTCCTATACTTTCAGGATTTCTTTTTGAAAACTTAAGTAGATATATGCATTCTTTTTCTTTTAAGATAAAAGGTACATAAAAGATAAAGCATTATATGTTTTCTTTGCAGTACGCTCCTGGCATTTAATATTTCTTAGAAATCACTTCACTATAAATTCATAGAGTCTCCTTTTCTTTTTCCTTTTATCATTTTTTTTAAGATTTTATTAATTTATTTGACAGAGAGAGATCACAAGTAGACAGAGAGGCAGGCAGAGAGAGAGAGGGAAGCAAGCTCCCTGCAGAGCAGAGAGCCCGATGCGGGACTCGATCCCAGGACCCTGAGATCATGACCCGAGCCGAAGGCAGCGGCTTAACCCACTGAGCCACCCAGGCGCCCCGTCCTTTTATCATTTTTTTTAACAGCAACGTAATATGACATCTTATATGGTACTATTGTTTACTTAACCAATTTCTTACACTTACACTGTTAGGTATCTTCCAATATTTTGCAATTATTAAAAAATGCTATAGTGAATAACCTTCATGCATAAATTTTATGCTGTTGGAAATGTATTTTCAGGATCAGTTCTTAGGAGTGGGATCACAGATGTAACTTTCAAAGATATTGACACATTCCCTTCCACTGAGCTTGAACCATTTTGTGTTTTCTGAGTTCTCCCTAGCAACTATGTTGGGTCCATGGTCAAAGGAATGAGACTGATACAAAGTGAAGGTCAAGCAAAGCTTTATTTCACGCCAAGCATCAAGAATCAAACTGACTGGCCGGGGCCATCTCTTACAAAGTGGCGACCCCTCTCTGCCTTACAGACTAGCTTTTAAGGGCAAAGGCCATGTAGTTGGGCCTGGACATGCACAAGTGGCCAATGAGATTGTAACACACAGAGAAAGCTGCACAGTTATACTAGGTCACACATAAGTGACCAATTGAATTACAATTTACCCTATAGTAGATATTTGAACTAGCCTATCACCTTGGTCAGAAATGGCGCCCAAAAGGTGTGCAAAGGGGGGAGGAGTCAAGATGGCGGAGAAGTAGCAGGCTGAGACTACATCAGGTAGCAGGAGATCAGCTCGATAGCTTATCTAAACATTGCAAACACCTACAAATCCAATGGGAGATCAAAGAGAAGAAGAACAGCAATTCTAGAAACAGAAAATCAACCACTTTCTGAAAGGTAGGACTGGCAGAGAAGTGAATCTAAAATGACGGGAAGAAAGACTGCGAGGGGAGGGGCCGGCTCCTGGCAAGCTGTGGAGGAACGGAGCACAAAATCAGGACTTTTAAAAGTCTGTTCCACTGAGGGCCATTGCTCCAGAGGCTAAACCGGGGTGAAGCTCACGAAACAAAAACTGAAAGAATTTGCAAACACCAAACCAGCTCTACAGGAAATATTGAAAGGGGTCCTCTAAGCAAAGAGAGAGCCTAAAAGTAGTATATCAGAAAGGCACAGAGACAATATACAGTAACAGTCACCTTACAGGCTAATAATGGCACTAAATTCATATCTCTCAATAGTTACCCTGAATGTTAATGGGCTAAATGCCCCAATCAAAAGACACAGGGTATCAGAATGGATAAAAAAACAAAACCCTTCAGTATGTTGCCTACAAGAAACTCATTTTAGACGCGAAGACACCTCCAGATTTAAAGTGAGGGGGTGGAAAACAATTTACCATGCTAATGGGCATCAGAAGAAAGCTGGGGTGGCAATCCTTATATCAGATCAATTAGATTTTAAGCCAAAGACTATAATAAGAGATGAGGAAGGACACTATATCCTACTCAAAGGGTCTGTCCAACAAGAAGATCTAACCATTTTAAATATCTATGCCCCTAATGTGGGAGCAGCCAACTATATAAACCAATTAATAACAAAATCAAAGAAACACATCAACAATAATACAATAATAGTAGGGGATTTTAACACTCCCCTCACTGAAATGGACAGATCATCCAAGCAAAAGATCAACAAGGAAATAAAGGCCTTAAATGACACACTGGACCAGATGGACATCACAGATATATTCAGAACATTTCATCCCAAAGCAACAGAATACACATTCTTCTCTAGTGCACATGGAACATTCTCCAGAATAGATCACATCCTGGGTCACAAATCAGGTCTCAACCGGTATCAAAAGATTCGGATCATTCCCTGCATATTTTCAGACCACAATGCTCTGAAGTTAGAACTCAATCACAAGAGGAAAGCTGGAAAGAACCCAAATACATGGAGACTAAACAGCATCCTTCTAAAGAATGAATGGGTCAGCCAGGAAATTAAAGAAGAATTGAAAAAATTCATGAAAACAAATGATAATGAAAACACAACGGTTCAAAATCTGTGGGACACAGCAAAGGCAGTCCTGAGAGGAAAATATATAGCAGTACAAGCCTTTCTCAAGAAACAAGAAAGGTCTCAAGTACACAACCTAACCCTACACATAAAGGAGCTGGAGAAAGAACAAGAAAGAAACCCTAAACCCAGCAGGAGAAGAGAAATCATAAAGATCAGGGCAGAAAACAATGAAATAGAAACCAAAACAACAAAAGAAAAAAATCAATGAAACTAGGAGCTGGTTCTTTGAAAGAATCAATAAGATTGATAAACCCCTGGCCAGACTCATCAAAAAGAAAGGACCCAAATAAATAAAATCATGAATGAAGGAGGAGAGATCACAACTAACATCAAAGAAATACAGACAATTATAAGAACATACTATGAGCAACACTACGCCAACAAATTTGACAATCTGGAAGAAATGGATGCATTTCTAGAGACATATAAACTACCACAACTGAACCAGGAAGAAATAGAAAACCTGAACAGGCCCATAACCAGTAAGGAGATTGAAACAGTCATCAAAAATCTCCAAACAAACAAAAGCCCAGGGCCAGACGGCTTCCCAGGGGAATTCTACCAAACATTTAAAGAAGAACTCATTCCTATTCTCCTGAAACTGTTCCAAAAAATAGAAATGGAAGGAAAACTCCCAAACTCATTTTATGAGGCCAGCATCACCTTGATCCCAAAACCAGACAAGGATCCCACCAAAAAAGAGAACTACAGACCAATATCCGTGACGAACACAGATGCAAAAATTCTCACCAAAATACTAGCCAATAGGATTCAACAGTACATTAAAAGGATTATTCACCACGATCAAGTGGGATTTATTCCAGGGCTGCAGGGTTGGTTCAACATCCGCAAATCAATCAATGTGATAGAACACATTAATAAAAGAAAGAACAAGAACCATATGATACTCTCAATAGATGCTGAAAAAGCATTTGACAAAGTACAGCATCCCTTCCTGATCAAAACTCTTCAAAGTGTATAGAAATACACTTTATAATATACAATAATACAAAATAGAGGGCACATACCTCAATATTATCAAAGCCATCTATGAAAAACCCACCACAAATATCATTCTCAATGGAGAAAAACTGAAAGCTTTTCCGCTAAGGTCAGGAACATGGCAGGGATGTCCATTATCACCACTGCTATTCAACATAGTACTAGAAGTCCTAGCCTCAGCAATCAGACAACAAAAAGAAATTAAAGGCATCCAAATCGGCCAAGAAGAAGTCAAACTATCACTCTTTGCAGATGATATGATACTATATGTGGAAAACCCAAAAGACTCCACTCCAAAACTGCTAGAACTTGAAAAATGAAATTCAGTAAAGTGTCAGGATATAAAATCAATGCACAGAAATCAGTTGCATTTCTGTACACCAACAACAAGACAGAAGAAAGAGAATTTAAGTAGTCAATCCCATTTACAATTGCACCCAAAACTATAAGATACCTAGGAATAAACCTAACCAAAGAGGCTAAGAATCTATACGCAGAAAATTATAAAGTACTCATGAAAGAAATTGAGGAAGACACAAAGAAATGGAAAAATGTTCCATGCTCCTGGATTGGAAGAATAAATATTGTGCAAATGTCTTTTCTACCTAAAGCAATCTACACATTTAATGCAATCCCTATCAAAATACCATCCATCTTTTTCAAAGAAATGGAACAAATAATCCTAAAATTTATATGGAACCAGAAAAGACCTCGAATAGCCAAAGGAATATTGAAAAAGAAAGCCAAAGTTGGTGGCATCACAATTCCGGACGTCAAGCTCTATTACAAAGCTGTCATCATCAAGACAGCATGGTACTGGCACAAAAACAGACACATAGATCAGTGGAACAGAATAGAGAGCCCAGAAATCGACCCTCAACTCTATGGTCAACTGATCTTCGACAAAGCAGGAAAGAATGTCCAATGGAAAAAAGACAGCCTCTTCAATAAATGGTGCTGGGAAAATTGGACAGCCACATGCAGAAAAATGAAATTGGACCACTTCCTTACACCACACACGAAAATAGACTCCAAATGGATGAAGGACCTCAATGTGAGAAAGGAATCCGTCAAAATCCTTGAGGAGAATGCAGGCAGCAACCTCTTCGACCTCAGCCGCAGCAACATCTTCCTAGGAACATCGCCAAAGGCAAGGGAAGCAAGGGCAAAAATGAACTATTGGGATTTCATCAAGATCAAAAGCTTTTGCACAGCAAAGGAAACAGTTAACAAAACCAAAAGACAACTGACAGAATGGGAGAAGAAATTTGCAAATGACATATCAGATAAAGGGCTAGTGTCCAAAATTTATAAGGAACTTAGCAAACTCAACACCAAAAGAACAAACAATCCAATCAAGAAATTTGCAGAGGACATGAACAGACATTTCTGCAAAGACATCCAGATGGCCAACAGACACATGAAAAAGTGCTCCACGTCACTCGGCATCAGGGAAATACAAATCAAAACCACAATAAGATCTTTAGGGTAAATACCCAGTAGTGCAATTGCTGGGTCATAGGGTAGTTCTATTTTCAACATTTTGAGGAACCTCCATGCTGTTTTCCACAGTGGTTGCACCAGCTTGCATTCCCACCAACAGTGGAGGAGGGTTCCCCTTTCTCCACATCCTCGCCAGCATCTGTCATTTCCTGACTTGTTAATTTTAGCCATTCTGACTGGTGTGAGGTGATATCTCATTGTGGTTTTGATTTGTATTTCCCTGATGCCGAGTGACGTGGGGCACGTGTACCCGAATGTTTATAGCAGCAATGTCTACAATAGCCAAGCTATGGAAAGAACCTAGATGTCCATCAACAGATGAATGGATAAAGAAGATGTGGTATATATACACAATGGAATACTATGCAGCCATCAGAAGAAATGAAATCTTGCCATTTGCGACGACGTGGATGGAACTAGAGCGTATCATGCTTAGTGAAATAAGTCAATCGGAGAAAGACAACTATCATATGATCTCCCTGATATGAGGACATGGAGAAGCAACATGGGGGGGTAGGGGGATAGGAGAAGAATAAATGAAACAAGATGGGATTGGGAGGGAGACAAACCATAAATGACTCTTAATCTCACAAAACAAACTGGGGGTTGCTGGGGGGAGGTGGGATTGGGAGAGGGGGTGCGGGCTATGGACATTGGGGAGGGGAGGCGAACCATAAGAGACTATGGACTCTGAAAAACAACCTGAGGGTTTTGAAGGGTCAGGGGTGGGAGGTTGGGGGAACAGGTGGTGGGTGATGGGGAGGGCACGTTTTGCATGGAGCACTGGGTGTTGTGCAAAAAGAATGAATACTGTTACGCTGAAAAAAAAATAAATAAATAAAAAGGGAAAAAAAAAATGAGATCATATCAAAAAAAAAAAAAAAAAAAAAAAAAAAAAAAAAAAAAAAAACCACAATAAGATATCACCTCACACCAGTCAGAATGGCTAAAATTAACAAGTCAGGAAATGACAGATGCTGGCGAGAATGCGGAGAAAGGGGAACCCTCCTCCACTGTTGGTGGGAATGCAAGCTGGTGCAACCACTCTGGAAAACAGCATGGAGGTTCCTCAAAATGTTGAAAATAGAACTACCCTATGACCCAGCAATTGCACTACTGGGTATTTACCCTAAAGATACAAACGCAGTGATCCGACGGGGCACATGTACCCGAATGTTTATAGCAGCAATGTCTACAATAGCCAAACTATGGAAAGAACCTAGATGTCCATCAACAGATGAATGGATAAAGAAGAGGTGGTATATATACACAATGGAATATTATGCAGCCCTCAAAAGAAATGAAATCTTGCCATTTGCTACAACTTGGATGGAACTAGAGGGTATCATGCTTAGTGAAATAAGTCAATCGGAGAAAAACAACTATCATATGCTCTCCCTGATATGAGGACGTGGAGATGCAACATGGGAGGTTAGGGGGATAGGAGAAGAATAAATGAAACAAGATGGGATTGGGAGGGAGACAAACCATAAATGACTCTTAATCTCACAAAACAAACTGGGTGTTGCTGGGGGGAGGTGGGGTTGGGAGAGGGGGAGGGGGTTATGGACATTGGGGAGGGTATGTGCTATCGTGAGTGCTGTGAAGTGTGTAAACCTGGCGATTCACAGACCTGTACCCCTGGGGATAAAAATACATTATATGTTTATAAAAAAAAAAAAATTGGAAGGGGAGATGAACCATAAGAGACTTTGGACTCTGAAAAACAACCTGAGGGTTTTGAATGGTCAGGGGTGGGAGGTTGGGGGAACAGGTGGTGGGTAATAGGGAGGGCACGTATTGCATGGAGCACTGGGTGTTGTTAAAAAACAATGAATACTGTTACGCTGAAAAAATAAATAAATTAAAAAAAAAAAAAGTTGTGCAAAGGGTGGGACCCATACTCCTTGGTAGCTCGGGAGACAGTATGCACCCCCGCTGATTGGATACCTCCACTTGGCCTGACCCCCCCTTGTATTTGGGCCTTGTTACCCCGGACTGATTTCCAGGTCTTTTTTTTTTTTTTTTTTTCCAAGTTTCAGGTATATATTATTCAGTGTAAACCCCAACTTAATACACCAACATGATTTCGTGCATTTAGAGGGGAAATATTTCCTGGATAAGTGGTAAATTGTGCAGATGGCTCCTGGAAGACCTTCATTTTAAGCAGCTTTATAATGAAACATTTCCTTTAGAAGTCTGGACCTTCTTTCTTCAGTTTGCTGTAATCTACATTCACTGAGTAGAACTTGTATTGAACATTGGGACCCAGTTTTTTCCAGGGTTCTGGGTTATTCTTCCTATCCCAACTGACATCTGGATTGAACAATGCCAGGCACAAGACATAGTGCTGCTCCTGTACCTCCTGCCCCAATAAATACAAAGAGGGGGATCAAGCTTGGATGCTTCTTGGCCTGACCGATGACCTGGTGTAACATGGCTGCAGCAGAGGCCTCCTGATCAGGAAAGGAAAAAACCAACCACGGCAGGCCCGGGACTAAGTAAAACCTACTCCATGACTTGTTTTTAAGTAAGTCCCTGGGGGGAAGGAGTGGCAGGGTCAGTTTAAGTTTTACTGCATGAACAACGAAATCACTGTTTAACCGGTTGGAATCGCTCTGGCTAAATAGGCCCTTACAGGATCGCAGATGTGACTTTCCAAGATATTGACACATTCCCTTCCACTGAGCTTGAACCATTTTGTGTTTTCTGAATTCTCACTAGCAACCATGTACGAGAATGGCTGTCTTCCCACAGTCTTACTTAGATATATATTGTTAAACTTTTAAATTTTTGCCAGTTTGATAGGTAAGAAATCATAAATCCGTTTGAATTTATTTTTCATTTTTCTCACTGTGAGTGAAGGTGAACATAACTTTATGTTTAATCTTTTTTGTCTAAATGTTATATTAAGTAATATACGTGTGTCTAAATTATTCATATATTTTATTCTTTCTTTTTCCTATAATCTTGAGATTTTCCCCTCAGTTGTTAAAAGGTCTTTGCAAACTAGGGATATTAGCTCTTTATCTATGATATATGTGACCAGTATTTTCTCCCACTTTGTCATCTGTCATGTGACTTTATTATTATTTTTTTTAAATTTTTATTGTAGTAAAAAAATGGCAGTTTTTGGCCATGACTTTTCTAAAAACATTGTTTAATGTGTCAATCTTTTGTTACATTTAAGTTTATAGTTGGGGCGCCTGGGTGGCTCAGTAGGTTAAAGCCTCTGCCTTCGGCTCAGGTCATTATCACAGGGTCCTGGGATTGAGCCCCACATCAGGCTCTCTGCTCAGCAGGGAGCCTGCTTCCTCCTCTCTCTCTGCCTGCCTCTCTCCCTACTGGTGATCTCTGTCTGTCAAATAAATAAATAAAATCTTAAAAAAATAAAAATAAAAATAAATAAATTTATAGTTGAAGTTAAGAAATTTTCCCACTTTTGCCGCTTAAATAGGAATTCATTCTTTTTCTCTTATGACTTAGATTTTTAAAAATATTTGGATATCTGATCTGTTTAGAGTTGTCATTATGTTGTGAGCCACTGATTTAATTTTATCTTTTCCAAACAGCCAAACAGTAGAACCAACATTATTTAAATAAACAGATCCCAAAAAACAAACAAAAAAAAAATAAAATGAATTTTACTCCATTAATCCTTGATTCAACCTTTCTCATAAACTAGATTTCTCAGAGCAGGTTTTCTTTTCTTTTTCTTTTCTTTTTTTTTTTTTTTTTTTAAGATTTTATTTCTTTATTTGAAAGAGAGAAGAGAGCACACCTTTGCTCCCAGGGGAGAGGGGCAAAGGCAGAGGAAAAAAAAATTCCTGCTGAGCAGGAAGCCTATTGGGGAGCTCATCCCAGAGCCCTGGGATCATGACCTGATCTGAAGGCAGATGCTTAACTGACTGAGCCACCCAGGTGCCCCTTCTCTGAGTAATTTTGTTTGTTTCTGGACTTTCTTATCTGTTTCATTATTGCTCTGTCTTTTCCTGGGCCAGTACACACTCTTTCAATTACAGCAGCTTTATAAGTTTTTCTCATTTCTTGTACAATTAATTCTCACCTTTCTGCTATAGCTTTCCTTTCCCAGTATTTTTTTTGGGGGGGTGGTGGGTATTATGGTGTGTCAACAGTCCTATCTCCATAACAAAACTCCTAGGTATTTTTATTAGGATGGTTTCACATTTTTAAATTAACTTGGAGAGAGCTGACATCTTGATAGTATGTCTAACCAAAGACAAGGGTGGGCTTTCCATAGTGTTACACATTTTTCCTCATACAAATTTTTCTCATTTTTGTTAAATTTATTTTGGAGTATTTATCTTTTTTTTGCCATTTCAACCTTTTAATTAATAAATGATAGTCATCTATGTATCAATGGGATATGGAGAGATTAGATATACTATTTTTTTAGCTCCAATTACATCTCCTTATACATAGAAAAATACTGGTACCAAATTAGTTTCAGTATGGAAAAAATGAAGGAATAGTTCTATTGTTAGAATACAAGTTTCCTCAAAAACTCATAATGCATTATGATGTCTGGTAATAACAGACCATGATTGATACCATCTTTATCTATCATGGGACTAAGCACTTTCTGAATCTCACTGTTTTCATAGGATATAATAATATATTTCTGTCACATTTGAAGAGTTAGAGTTAGAGTTACTCTAAGGAAATGCCTAAATTATGGAAAGCATTTAGTAAATGTTTGTGATTCGGATGACTCAGGCATATAAGTTTGATAGGAGAGAGAAAATCGCTTTCTAGCAAACACACCTATTTTATCTATGCATCAGGCAACACCATACTATAAAAAAGGTTATCTGGAAGATGTATATCCCGGTCCTTTTTCTCCTGACACCTGTTCTTTATGGAGGAAATAATGGAGCAAAGACCAAGAAGCTGACAAAGTGGGTTACCTCTTATGCCTCTTCTTTCAGGAGAGTTTCCCATGTTAAAAGCCCTAATTCTGAGTGACCAAACAGCTTTAAAATTCCCCTTAGCTTCACTACATTTTAGACAGGTTTCTTTCTGAGACCCTTGACTCCCCTTCACTTAGAGCATTTGCTTCAGAAAATTTGCAATTGTAAATTCTTTCTCCACCCTTTTGAGATGTAAATCTTCTCCCAACCTCCTGCCAGATTTAATACCCACAAATGTCTTTCTCAAGGACCTAAGAGCCATCCCTTTCGAAACATAATCATTAAGAAAGATAGCATGCTATATGCCAGTCTTTGTGGGAGGATAGGAGCCTAACTTTGATAAGTGTCAATTAGCAAACACTGATGGCCTAATATCATTGACCAATCCCTCCCTTGATGCCCTCCATAAATTTTCTTCCAGCTCACCTCAAACCTAGAAAATCTCTTGCCTTTTGCTTCAAGGGAGTTGAATTTAATCTCTCTCCCTTATTGCAATAATCTTAATAAATAAAGTCCTCCTTGCCTATTTAACTCTGTCCAGTGCAATTTTTCTTTGACAGAGGTCTTTCAAAATCACCTTGCAATGCATATTTACAATTTAACTTCATTTATGCTAGGTTAAAGTATATCATCCACTCTGAGAACAATTATGCCTTTATAAATGGCCCTTCGGGTAGCTTAGATATTGTGGGTATGGAAAAAGCATCCGTGTTAAATTGATGTGTAAAAACTCATTTGGTATGCATGACCATAAAATATATACTTATTATTTGTATATAAATATTCTTTTATTTTCTCTGACAAAGGAGAAGAGCTTGACAAAAAAAATTAAATTATACTTAGTAGGATCTTTCATTCTTAGCTTCATTTCTTCAGAATTTATTGTAATTTACTTCTTGATTGTCATCCTACATTTCAATAACTTTGTTGTTATCTCTGTCCCTAAGAAATAGCTCTTGAACTTGATTTCAATATGAATTTTCCTTTTGTTCTGGTCTTGGAATTTCTTCTTTTGTTTATCTATTTAATCTAGCCAATTTTCATATTTACTACGAATGATTTTACTTTTTCTGTCAATGCCTAGGGTTTCACATGCTAATATATTTCATTTATTTGTCAGGTATTGGAGATATAAAGATGATTAAGAAACAATTTCTGTCCTGAAATGTCAAAAATCCTAGTGGGAAGAGAGGTGAGTAGACAGACATTAATAGTGAATTATAGTAGATTCTAGTATAAAATAGAGTTGTTTTATACTAACTATAGAAAAGCACACAATGGACAAATAATTCCAATCCAGCCTTGATATGGATAACGACAATAGTGGATGCAGGCGGGTTTCTGGGAAGAAACATGTCTCACAGGGGTTTCATATGACAGGAGTATGAATAGTGAGGATGTTGCGAGAAGGTAGAAGAGAGAGAGAGAGAAAACTAGAAAGGTAAGCAAGAGGTACCATGTTAGAATTTGAAATTTACTTTAGGACATGAAGAGCTATTGAGGTATTTTGTAGTTGGAAACTACTAACATAATCCTATTTCAGATTTAGAAAAAAAAATGTGATTTTAATATGGAGGATAGTTTGAAAGTTATATTAGAGTTTTTATAAACTCAAATTAGCTCTTCAATAATAATAAAGTAATTTCATTATTGAGCAAATTTATTACTGTGTCTACTTAACACTAACATAACCTCTAGAAAAGAAAAAAGGTTTGATCAAACTAATATTGTTGTCTTATAATTGTTATGTTTATATTTTTATTTTTAGGTAATACTCTCAAAAATTATAAAGCTCTTCTAGCCAACTCATTTTCGTAGATGAAATCATTAAGAGATAAAAATTAGTAACATGCCCAAAGTTACATTTATAATAACAATGCACTGTATTTGCATTGGTAAGCTGAATTTATCCCTCACGCTGAAAGCCAAGCCTGTTTGATCCACAAATCTCATTTCAAGTGGGATTTTATTTTTTAATTAAAATTGAGAAAGATATTTTATTTCAACTCTAATATAGAAAAAAAAAAAGAATGTTGATCAATTAGACAATTCATAACCCAGGTCTAGAGCTTGGGCTAAGAGGGATTGTGCCTATAAGAACATAACCCTTGTATATTTTCAGCAACCTTGGGGAGAGCTTTGGATTTTTCAGTTTAGATAAAGCATTAGAGTATATTCTTTCTAATCTTAAGGGTCCCTACCCCAAACTGACATCTGTCTTATAGTACTGCCTAGTTTTGTAGCTTTCAAGTAATAAAATGTTGACACTTAAAATAACCCTGTTATATAGTTGGGGGAATATTTTTGTTGCTTTATAAAATAAATCTTTAACACATGCAAACAAGAAAGACATTTTATAGAGCTGTGGATCTGAGTCCAAAACTTATATATTATTTTTCAGACTAGCACTTTAAGCGACTGTCACACTGTATTTACTGCCTCTCCCTCAAAAAACAAACAAACAAAAAAAACGTTCCATTTGAACACAAAATTTAGATGCAATAACATTTGTGATTGTCTTTTATTGCATTGAAAGTATATCTATCCACAAAGAAGATTATGGTTAGAAATAAGCTCATAATCCTTTTGAGTGCTAGTTATTTCATTTGTCTGCTTAGATCTACCCTTCACTCTGCACTGTCCTCTGTAGTCTGTGAAGCTAATCCATATGGCTTGCTTTATGGTGCACTTGTTCTTGGGCTTCCTATTGGTCTTCATCAATGGGAGACACTAGCAGAAGATCAGAAGACAGCAGGAGAGTGAAGTTCGGAATATATTCTGCTCTTGACTTGTCTTCGTTCTGGAAACAACTCTGCCCTTTGGGCGCTAGGGGGAGTTCAGCTCCCTGATGTTGCTATTCTAAGTGTATTACATTTTTCCTCTTTCATTTTCTCAAACTCTGTACTTTAAGTCTTTTCAACACATCTAGTTTAACATGCCTGTTTAGAACTGTCATTTTCTTGAACACATAAAAACCTGTATTAGTGTTAAGAATGTGTTAATCGGAGGTAGCATGGGTAGTGCTTCAGAGGACAGCCTCTGGAATCAGCGGCCTCATTTTCCACTTGGCTCTCCTCCTACCACTATATGTAGGGTTGAACACATTATTTAACACATTTTGTTTTTCAGTTATTTCTTATTTATAAATTGTATATATATTCACATGCAAACACACACATTATGACAACTCTGACCATATATAATATGTTGAAAATCATAAATATGAACCACATGTGATTTATTATTTTTTGGTGGTCACTTTAAAATGAACAAAAGAAAGAGATAAAATTAATTTCAAAAGTACATTTACTTAATTCAATATAGTCAAAATATAATATTATTACTTATTTCAACATGTAATAAGTAGAAAGTTAATGAGGCCATTTTACCTTTTTCAATACAAAGAAACGTACCCAAAAATCTAGTATGTTTTTTACATTCCCAGTGCATTTCAGTTTGGGCTAGAGGCATTTCAAAAGTTCAAGGGCTAAGCAAGGCTGGAGGCTCCCTTGTTGAACAGCACAGTTTTAGTAGTTCTTCCAACCTATACCTATTTAAACGACTTAGTTCATGAATCAGTCTAACCACCAAAAACCTAAATTTATGTTTTAACTAAAATGTCCTTTATAGGCTACTGAATGCCCAGAACTCACAGGCAGTGTTCTTAAACATCGGTGAACATCCCCTTCCATCAATTGAATCATATGTTTATGAAGAATCAATTGTATTCTCTTCTCTTCTTTTGCAGACCTGTTTATGTGCATTGTTTTTTCTTATAATAATTGAACTTAATTGTTTTTAGGCCTATCAAATATCAATGTAAAACTAGACCTGTTTTTATGAGAATTAGTTTAAGTTAGTATGGACAATTGAAAGACCAAAGAAAAATCATCAAGAGAGGGATATTCATTCGGGCCATTTCAAGAGTGCTGTGAAGTTCCTGCTCTATTTAAAGAAAATGAATCTGGATGTCATAAGTAATTTTACGGTTGTGCTTAATGAGAAAACATAGAACTCTAATACATGGATATAAAATAAGAGAAAAAAATGTACAAAGGATAAAATAAAATACTTAGATTTTGTCTGTGTTTATAATGATTCTTCATTACAACCAATGTTTTTGATTAACTGGCTATATTTCTTCTCCCGCAAGCCCCATGAGGGTAGGTGTCACATTTGTTTTGTTTGCCACTATATTCTCACTGCTAGAATGTGGGTTGACTCAAAGTAGATGCTCAACAAATGTCTGTTGACAGATTGACTGACTCATTCTTTCCATATGGCACCTCCCACCATGCAAGCCTGTTGTTTTTTCAGTTTATAGTTTGCTGTCACATTTTTTAAAACATGATTTTTTTTTTTTAATTTACAACAGACATAATTCTCTGGCCTTTTTTTTTTTCCCTAAACAAAACATTTTTCTCATCATCCAGAAGAAGAAAACTCATACAAAATTTAACTCAGTAAATTTAGACTTGATGTTCTATTAGAACAATGCTTTGCTGCAGAAAATAGAAAAGAGTAAATAAAATCAAGTCTATCTCATCCTGAGAAGGTCAAAAAAATTTGTTTTTCATATGCTTCTGGGGAGCCGTGAGTAAATATCCAATGAGCCTCATCTGGGCTCACAATCTGGTCACCAAAACACCTAAATTTATCTTCTTCCATAAGCATTCTTATTAACGAACAGTGAGTATGGTTGTATACATAAATCATTTTGGAAAATCCCCTGAAATTAGTCATTCAAATGGTATGGCAACAGTTGCTGAGATTACCCTCCCAACCATTACTGATGGTGGAGATTTAGTCACAGTGTAACTAAAGAGGTAGAAAATCATTTAGAAATAGGATCCTTGGGGGTGCCTGGGTGGCTCAGTGGGTAAAAGCCTCTGCCTTTGGCTCAGGTCATGATCCCAGGGTCCTGGGATCTAGCCCAGCATCAGGCTCTCTGCTCCACAGGGAGCCTGCTTCCTCCTCTCTCTCTGCCTGCCTTTCTGCCTGTTGTGATTTCTCTCTGTCAAATAAATAAAATATTAAAAAAATTAGGATCCTGCCTAAAGGACTAAACAGTATATTTATTTTTTTCACAGTTACCCCAAACATATCATGTTAATTAAACTTTTTATTAAAGTATTACATAAAGATGTATACATCACAAGTGTACAGCTTGATGAATTTTCACAAACTGGGTGCATTGTAAACAGCACCCCAGATCAAGATACAGAAGATTACCAGTAGCCCAGAAGCCCCACATATCTTCCTCCAGTTATCACTTCCTGAAGAGTAGTTAATATCTTGATTAGTGAGTACTATAAATTACTTTTATTTATATGTGAACTTTATATAGATGGGATAAATCAGTATGTACTCTGTTGTGTTTAGCTTCTTTCACTCAATAAATTGTTTTTCTTGATATAAACTTCCAGTTACAAAATTAATGTAATGGAGATATAATGAACAGCATAGTGACTATAGTTAGTAATACTCTATTGCATATTTGAAAGGAGCTAAGAGAATGGATCCTGAAAGTTCTCATAACAAAATGAAAAAAACATTTGTCACTATGTATGGCAATGGATGTTAACTAGAGTTATTATAGTAATCGCTTTGCAATATATACAAATATCAAATCATTACTTTGTACAGTTGAAACTAATATAATGTTTTGTCAGTTATACCTCAATTAAAAAACAAAAATTGGTTTAAAAAAAAACTTCACTAGCTTCACAGTGGCCAGCAAACCCTTCCCAGCCAATGAAATTACTCAAAATCTGGCTCTCCACAGACAACCTTACAACCTATCCTGACTAAAAAATAAAATTAAATATAAATAAATAAATAAATAAATAAAAATAAGTGCTTCTCTGATTTATTCATATTTTCTGTTGTTTGTTTATTTTCATTGATTTATGGTATTCCATTGTACAAATATGCCACAATTTTTAATCCATTCTACTATTGATGGATATTTGGATTTTTGAATGGCACAGCTTTAAACATTCTTATACAAGACTTTTGGTAACATAAAAATACGTATCTACTGAATATAAACCTAAAAGTGTGCAGATGTTAAGCTGTAATGGATACAGCAAGGTATCTTTTGTAGAATGAGTTTTTTACAAAAAAAAAAAAAAAAGGAAAAGGACATTTTGGATATTAGAAATTTCAACTGGTGGGTTATATTAGAGAATATTATATATATATGTACATATATATATTTGTTAATCTCTAAGAAGTTTCCTTTGAATATTTCCTCTTTTGAAATGGGAAAAATCTGTTAGCTAATAAACAGTTATCACCTATTATGTCAGTTTTTTGTTTTTTTTTGTTTTTGTGGACTTAATGTTATCAATTATCCACAATCGTAGTGACATATTCTACTTAATAGTAGGAATATGTTATATTCATAACTATGATTTATTTTTTAAGTGTATCAGAACTTACCGTATCCGTGGAAATGAATTAGAAATGATATTTTTCTCTTTGCATATATGAAGTAAAATATACCATTTTGTAAAATTTATATTATTCTGTTTAGAAATGGAATTTTTCACTTTTGAAAACTCTATGAAATATTTATTCAGCTTTGTTTCACTGTATATATAGAATTTTACTCTCAATAATGTTTAAAAATTTATATAAAATGTTGTATAAAGAAAATAGGAGAAAATATTTCCAAACACATTTTACAAGGCCAACATTACCATGATACCAAAACCAGGCAAAGGCATTATTTAAAAAAGTAAATTATAGGACAATGAATAGGAACTGATGAATATAGATGTAAAAATCCTCAACAGAAATGTTAACAAACCAAATTCAACAATACATTAAATGAATAATAAACCATAATCAAGTGGGTTTTTTTCCAGGGATGCAAGGATGGCTCAACATCTACAAATCAATCTACATATCAAATGTGATTCATCATATTTAAAAAATGAAGAACAAAAATCATAGGATCATCTCAGTAGATGTAGAAAAAAACCATTTAACAATATTCAACTTCCACTCATGATAAAAAACTATCCACAAAGTAGAATAGAGGGATCACAACTCAACATAATAAAAGCCACATATGATAAACTCACAGCTAACATCATATTCAATGTTGAAAAGCTGAAAGCTTTTCCTCTAAGATTAAGAGCAACACAAGTGTGCCTACTTGTGCCACTTTTCTTCAACATGGTACTGGAAGGACTAGCCATAGTAGTTAGGTAAGGAAAAGAAATAAAAGTTATCCAAATTAGAAACAATCATTCTAAAATTCCTAATACCTCCTAGGATGTAAGTGATGTTGAAGCTTCCAAGTTGCAGTCTAGTTTTTAGAGGAGAAAGCATCAAATGACCACTCCAAATCGTTTTCCCTGCATTTCCCCCCCACGCTTTTCTACATATGCCAGGTTTGCTCACACTAAATGCTTCCAGGACAAGAATGGTATTTTATATCTTTTTGTACTTACAGACACTAATATAGCCCTTGAAACAATGCAAACATGACTAAACTGGATTAAAATTTTTCCCTCTTCCTTCCAAGCTTAGTCCTCAAGATTATCCACTTGTCAAATCCAGTCAACTGGTTTCTTTGAGTTTGCTGATGACTCCTCTTTCCTTGAAACTAAATTTCATACAGCGGTTTTCACTGTTCCATCTCTCGCATTAATTGTATACTTCTCCGTGTCTGAAATTGTATATTACTTTACTCTGCCACTACACTCCCTTTATTCAAATATTTTCTGGGAATTTATCCTTAGCTCTCTCATGCTTTATACTTTGTTATGTGGCATCAACTATTATTTCTCAAAAATCATATAATCTATTTCAGTCCTCTTTCTGGAGAAATGCATTTAGACTCCATTTTTCCAATTGCCTACATTTATAATCACCTGCATATCCCACCTCTGCTTCAAATTCTGTTTAGTACCACCTTTGTTGTTGTTGCAAACTAGATTTTCCTCTTGAATTTTTTGCCTAATGGCACCCATGTTTCCTATGTTAGAAAATTGTAAATTGTCTAAAATATTTATTAATTCATTTTCTTTGCTTTATCTATATTCAATCAAACACCAAAAGAATCATAAACTATACCCTTCTCTTATCCGTCCTTATTATTGCTAATATATTTCATGCACACATGATTTTTTCAAACTATTCCAATTTTTTTTACTGCTCTAAGACTCCAATTTCTAGTTCCTCAAATTCATCCTCTGCATGTCATGCTTCCCTAATAAGCAAGTAGGATTGTGTACTTAACAAACATGGCTCATGCACATACATATTATTCCGTTTAATTAGTATGTGAAAGTGACTGGAGCATGCTGTCTGTGTCCTCAAGAAACCCACACTTATAGGAGAAACACAGTTGTAAATAATTCTTAGACTATTATGAGCTGATGTAAGTACTGTGGGGGATTAAAAGAAGTACTCATTTTCTCAACCAATTATTTATTGAGGAAGTCTTCTGGGTATTGTTATCAGCACTTGGATACAGAACGGACCTAGACAGAAGATTTCTGTGCTCATGAGTTTTATCTTCAATGACAGAGGATGGAGGGATCAAGTAAGTCTTCATGGGGAGAGGACATAAGAAGTGGGATTTACAATCACTATTTCTGATGGTGAGGCTTAAATACTCTTATTTTGATAAAAAATGCAAAGATGACGGTGAATCATATGGTTAGAAATCACTGACACTGTTTCCCGTTGCTTAGATAAACTTCCAGCAAATCAAAGAGCTTACAAGTCCATAAATGGACATCAGCTGATCTCAACGGATGCAATGGCATTTCCCATTTTGAAGTCTTCTACTCTATCAAAAAGTTTGAGTTCTCCATTCTCTGACATAGACCAGAAAATAGTCTGCTCTTAAAAAGTGATATTTTTTATTTGTGGTGACTAGCATAACACGATGAAAAAAAAAAAGTGGTATTTTATGTAGAATTTTAAGGATGAATAGTTTTACTTGGGTGAGGGGAAGTGGGAGTGGAGCCAATATCAAATGCCAATCATTAGAGGAGGTGGCTTTAGGGAAATGGCATGTTTCTGGAATCGAAGCAAGGCTAGTTTGATTGGAGTGCAAAAAAGTCTGTCTCCCCAACAGGTATAATGTTCTTAAGCGCAGGTTCCGAAGATGAACTGTTTTCATTTACACGGTCGCAGAAGATGCGAAAATACCTGATATAGAGTAAGACCGTAACTTACATCTGTTAACTGAACTAATTGTTCAGTTGTGTATACTAATTGTTGTGTATACAACAAACCAAAATCTGTCCTTCAGTAATAGGAGCTTGAACTATAGTTTACTATATCAAATCATAGCGTTTCTCAAAAATATTTTATCAAATTTTAATTTTCAGAGCTTCTATTAAGAAGTGCTGGGAAAACTATAACCATTCCCTGAACACCTGTCTCTAGGAAACAATGGAAATAGATGGAACAGCCCCTAGGTCTTAACCTCAGCTACTCCCCTAGGCTACCTGGATTTCTAAGGCGCTCAGCGCCTGAGGAATTATTGTGATGTCTTTTTCATCTGAAAATATTTGCACTGTGTCTGAGGCCTTCAATTCTAAATGCATATGTAAACAGTAGGAATTCCAGAAAATGTTTGATCCAGCAAAAGTAGATCTTGTGTCTCATAAGTGACTGTTTTCTTGATCCCCCACAATAAAGTCAAGCATGCAAGGCTTAGTAGGTTTGTTGATACTTTGGGTTCTAGTGAGACAGAACAAAGCAGTGTGTGGTAAAAGGAATGTGTCAAACAGGTATGCTTTCAACTTTGTATTCCAGCACTTAACATTAACTGACCTCTAGCAATTTGTTTAATCTTTGTGGTTCTCAGAGTGCATGCATGTAAGATATAGTTAAAATACTAAGCACTTCTGGGAAATAGAACATATAACTAAAATCAGCACAGTTCTTTGCACATAGTACAGACTCAGAGAGTCATTTCAATTTCTCCATTCTGACTCTCCTATTGTGCTTATTTTGGGATTGACATGATTGAAACTCTAGGAATTAGGAGAAAACTAATATCCTTAATATTCAAATCATGCTAATTTTATTTCATTATATAAGAAAACAATCCTTCTTCAGGTACTTCAAAGGATCATAAGAAAAATAATCTTTCACTTGTTGAGAAACTTTGTTTTATTGTCTCCCAGCTGTCACTTAAGATTTCTATGTTCGACTGTTCATTTTGACCATAAATTGAGGGTTATGGTGAAAATGCACCTGGTTTATACTTATTTTTCTCTCAGGGAAAATAAGGGACTCTAAAAATAATATTCACACAAGGTGATCAGGCAATAGGCCAGAATTTTCTTTTCTGCAAATTATAGTGTAAGTTATATTCCATTATATTTCTATTTTGATAGCAATATCTCTGAACTCTGACTGGTATTTCCCACTTTGTCCTCCATATCTTTACTATCCATCTATTGTGATAGGATTCCCTATGGAGCTTTTTGTAGAAATTGCTTAGACTCCGTTTTATCAGCTCCTGTAGGACCCTTTGCTACTTGACTGTCCTACTGAAAATATGACTAGCTCTATCTCTTCAAAATAACAATTAAATAATTATCTTGTCTTCTTAGACCCTGCCTCTTGCTGCCCCTTGCTTTATGCATGGTTGCTTTGTTTGAATATACTGTTCTTGCATTATTTTTTAAAAATTAATTCTTTGGAAAACAGTGTGGAATTTCCTTGAGATGTTAAAAATAGAGCTACCCTCTGACCCAGCAATTGCACTACTAGGTATTTACCCCAAAGATTAAGATGTAGTGAAAAGAAGGGGACATCTACCCCAATGTTCATAGCAGCTATGTCCACAGTAGCCAAACTGTGGAGGGAGCCAAGATGTCCTTGAACAGATGAATGGATAAGGAAGATGTGGTTCACACAATGGAATATTACTCAGCCATCAGAAAGGAGGAATACCCACCATTTGCATCAACATGGTTGGAACTGGAGGGTATTATGCTGAGTGAGATAAGTCAAGCAGAGAAAGACAATTATCATGTGGTTTCACTCATTTGTGGAACATAAGGAATAGCATGGAGGACCAAAGGGGAAGGGATTGAAAACTGAATGGGGAGAAATCAGAGAGGGAGACAAACTGTGAGAGACTCTGGACTCTGGGAACCAAACCGAGGGTTACAAAAGGAAGGGGGGTGTGGGAGGATGGGGTGATGGGTATTAAGGAGGGCATGTATGGTGATAATCACTGGGTGTTATATGTAGCTAATGAATCATTGAACACTATACCAAAAACTAATGCTGTACTCTATGCTGGTTAATTGAAGATAATGATACATTTAAAAAAAATTAATCCTTTGGAGTTCTTGAATCCGCAACCTGTTAAAAATTCTTCCAAATATATTGCTTGGAATTTATTAGTCAAATCTTTCAGATGGCTCTCAGCTTTCATTTTAAAAGTAGAAATACCTTGTTGTCTCATGGCTTCATTCTAAGAACCACCACTTGATATCAACTCTGAACTATTTCATTACCAATACAGTTGTATCACAACTTTATCCTACTTTTTTTTTTTTTTTTTTTGTATTTAGAAATATTTTCTTTGGGCAGAAGTAATACTTACTTTTGCTTATCTTTTTCAGCTATTAAGGAATCTAAGTAGTTATCAGTATTCCTCCAAGATTCTGTAAAAGGAAGACCTTTCTTTATTCTCTAACAGAAACAAGGTTAAACTTTTCTACTAACCATTTCAAGATATCTATACCAAATGCAAATTCAAGTAATATCTCACTATTTCTAAGTTTAAGTGATTTAGTTTATAACTTCATCAGTATGAATATCAGTTCTATGGATACTAACAGCCTATTCTACCCATTGCTTTAATTATCTTATATTAATAATTGGTTGCAAGCTATTTGAAGCATTATTAGCTTAATCAAACCAGTGTTGGATGTTCATATATTTCTAGAGTGGGAAGAAAATTAATCACCTCTGCTGAACTGTGACAAAATTGCATCTAGCACAAATTTGCATTATTCTGAAATGAATTAATGGGAAAAGTAATTTTTTAACTGTATAGATCATATTTTATTATTGCAACGTTTCCCCTTTTTCAAAAAGAAATGCAACATGCAAAATATAAAAACAAAAGGCATAAACCATAAATATAGAGCTCAATAATATATTACCAAATGAAAATCCAAGTAACCACCACCTGGTCCAGGAAAAGAACATTACTGCTTCTCAAAAGCCATGTTCATGCTCCTCACAATCACTACTCACTTCCTTTCTTAAGGTGCATACTATCCTGATTTTGAGTCTATGGTGTTACTTGTGTGTCTTTGTTCATTTTATAAATGGAATAACTCTCTAAGTGTACTTCTATGTCTGTTTTTTTTTTTTTTTGCTCAACATTGTTTCATTCAAATTATTCCATATAGCAGCAATTCATTTTCAGTTCCTTATAGAGTTTTACTCTATAAATACACCATAATTTATTTATCTAATCTATGACTGATGGACATTTTGATTGTTTCTAATTTTAAGCAATTGCAGATAAAGCTGCCATAAACATTCTTGTACATGTCTCTGGAAATCTGCATTTATAACAAGCGATATCATCATTACATACCTATAATTTTGATAGGTGATTCCAAAGAATTTTCTAGAATAGTTACCCAATTTCGACTAAGCAAGGTATGAGAGTTCTAGTTATCCTACATCACTGCCAACAAAGTAAGCCTTATATATCCATTGGTGAATTCTTTTTTGGACTCTTATTCAAGAGAAACCTGATCTTTTTGTAATCCAATTTATTGATGTTTTCCTTTTTGAATATGTCCTATTTAAGAAATTGTACAGGTATTCTTTTTTTAAAGGTATGCTTTTATATTATCTTTTAGAGATCCAAAGTCTTCAAAAAACATGGCAAATGGAAGGAGGTACAACAAATACATGTATATACACAAAGAAGTAGCAGAAATTAGAATTTGTATTTTGAATTCACCTTCAATTCTCATTTATTCAAAGTCATTTGACCTTGGCCCACTTCCCAACCAATACTTGTCTTTGAAATTTACCTGTTTTAAACAAGTACACTTCTGTTTACTAGGAATAGACTTAAAGTTGGTAATGCTTCCATCCAAGAGGTTAATAATGATGATATGCTGAAAATCTTCTACAGATTGTTGTTCATGAGAAAAAAATCAAAGAATATCCAGTCTTAGGAAACAGGAGTACCACAAATGAGGTGACAGTGCAGAGCTGGATGCCAGTTTCAGCAGACAATATGATTGGATGAAAACTCAATTGAGCAAATTATTAAAATTATCTTTGATAAACCTACACTGTGAGGTAAAAAGACACACTTCCATCTCTATTATCAACTTAGTTTTGAAATGCTAATAAGGAAAGCTCATTTTCCTCTTGGCTCTGTTGTTTGTTTGTTTGTTTGTTTTCATTTTTGGTGTGAAAGTTCACTCTACCGTTGTTATGAAAACCAGAGATGGTCCTTCCCATAGTCATATTCAGTCTCATGTTATTTCTGGCTAAAAGCCCTAAAGCTATATAAAGTTCACATTTTTTTTTTTATTTGAGAGTTTCAACATTATTTCTTAAATATGCCTTTCTGTCATATATCTATGAAAATTTCAACCATTGTCTTAATTATTGTTGTAGTGTAGTAGGATATAATGTCTAATCAATTTTCACCATAACTCCTACCTAAATAATCCTCCCTTCATATACAAAAAAGAGGAAATAATAGAGCCGATTTGCATAATGCTTTAATGTAGTCATGCTGAGCAACATGATTCACAGATAATCAACTTTGTTAAAGATAATGATGTACCAATTTATAATATAGTGCTGTGTTACATTGTTTGAGTGATAGGGAGAAAGGGAAGAAAAGCAGATGTTTCCAGGGAATTTAGAGTGGTTTAAGCAACAAAACAAAGAGAAATGATAATTATTAAAGCAGTGTTTAAAAACAATTTTAAGTGGAACTATTTCTTCAGACTAAATGTAACACAAAGATCTAGTACACAAAGTCAGTAAAGTGCCCTGGACATGCTTGGTTATTCTCCGTATCTTGCCTATTTTCAGCGGCCTCTGAAGTATCTTTGTGAACACATTAGCTGTTAGCAATACAGTTTGATGACCCCTGAATTACTTATAAAAATGATGTCACTGTGGGATAAGATCATAAGTAGCTACAGCTTCTACTTAGAAAAAAATTTTCTAAGAAGATCATCAGAAAGAAATAGAATATGTGAATGGGGTGTGAAAAAGTGAAAACATCCGGGGCTCTTTAGAAGATAATTATTATATGAAGTAAGATGAATCTGCTAAGCCTTGTGAATCACAGTTTTCATTAGGTACAATTAAGGGTATAACGTGTCCCTCAAAGGGATGCCATGAAAAAAACTGCATAATGCAGATTAATGCTTTGTTTAAAAACAAAAACAAAAACAAAGACAAACAAACAAAAACTCCAAAAACTTAACAAATGTGAGGCAACAATTTACTAAGTATTGGAAAACTATTTGCTTAACATGCTATCTCTGATCCCATGGCCTTTGATACCACCTATTAGGCCCCTGATTGAATACCCTTTTTCTGTAAAGGACCAGATAGCAAATTCTTTAGGTTCTGATGGCCATATCATCTCTGTTAGCCACAGGTACTCAACTCATGTTATAATACAGAAAGCCAGACACAATATCTAAACAAAGTAGATATGACTATGTTGCAATAAAAGATTATTTACAAAAACAAACAGTTGACTGAATTTGCCCAGGAAGCCACGGTTTAGCAACCTCTAGTTGATCCTTAGTAAGATCCTTAGTGATTCCTCGTACACAGATTTTGAAAAGCACGGAAGGACTAAAATGATTTTAGGACCATATTTCCTGCTAGAAATCATCTAATGAAGTCTAAGTAATTATTTTCCTCTATAAGGAACCTACTTTGAAACGAGTTGAAAACTGGTAACAAAATAATGGAAAAATTACCATAGTCGACAAATATTCTCCTGTGTTCTCTAACTAATCTCCCCTTCAAATCATTTGCAATTTATCCTCAGTTTCTTCTGCCACTCTTGCTGCATCTAACTGGTTGCTGAGTGCTGATCATTCCCTCTCAGAGAATTTTCTCATTCTGCAGCACCTCTCAGGAGAGTGCAGTAGCTAAGAATGTTGATTCTGGAGCTGAACTTCCTGGGTTTGTATGCTGGCCACACCTCTTACCAGCTGTTTGGGCTTGGACAGCTTACTTAATTTATCTATATTTTTCAGTTCCTTCTTCTGTTAAGTAAAGAGGGTGATCACTCATAGCATTATTGTGAGGATTAAATGAGTTTTTATAGGTAAACAATTTGTGTCTGACACATAGTAAATATTTATAAATATTAGATAATATTATTATCTACCAATTACCATCACCTTTAATTCTTTTGGCTCTCATCTTCAGTTTCCTGAGCTCCTGCCATATTACCTGTTCCCAGTGTCACATGGTAATTAGGATTAGCGGCACAGAATTTAGGGAGCAAAATTAGCCATGTTGCTGTAGTACAAGAATAACAAGAAGGATTTTTGGTGAGCATAATATAATAGAAGCCAGGTAATTGTTCCAAGGATAAAATCAGCATGTAGAAATCAATTCCAAGAAATCAAGTATAATAAATTCAGTTGAGTCCAAGCAGTATTTGAGATTCAAGGAGGTCTAGAGCAGAAATCAAAAATTATAGGCTTTGGCTAAATCTAGCTGACTTCTTGTTTTTATAAACAAAGTTTTAATGGAACACAGTCAGGCTTATTATTATTTTTTTTCTTATTGTAGTGACTACTTTTACACCATAAAGGTAGAGTTGAGTAGTTGTGACAGAGACCATATCGACCACAAACCCTAAAATGTTTAGGGTTCCTTTATAGAAGTAAACAAACAAAGGTACTGGCTCCTTAGTATTACAGAATGCAAGGCAGAATTGGTGGGATTTTCAGACAGAACTTGATCATTGAAAGAATCTTCTAAAATAGGACTGAGAAGAATAAAGTCTGAAAGAAATCCAAGTCATATGGCTGAGAATTAGGCTCTGGAGTGGGAGGGCACTAAGCCAGAATATTCAGGGAGTTTACTGCTTATCTTCATTGATGAATCATTTGGAAGACCCAACCCTCTTTAAAGAAAGAGCTAAAACGACTTCTAAAACACAATTTCTAATGAGGTGAGTGCTGTGATCAGTCTGAATGAATGCTGTTGATTCTGGGGACGATGCATAGGGAATTTGGCAGAAGACTTGGTGATTAATACAATGATAAGGGTACAACAATTATCATCCTAAATCTAATCATGTAACTTTGTTTTGATGCCATCATATTGTAAGGTTAAAAATTCTTCTACATGGCATATAAATTATTTTTTTGAAAGTCTTATAAACTCAGGATTCCAGAGACACCATTATACACTTGGCTTTGCAAATGAAAAATATCTAATTTCGAATCCAGCTTTTGCAGATGTTTTTTTCTATAACCTGAAATATCCTTCCCTTGCCCTTCACCATAAAGCAGGTTGCAATTCATCCTATAAATAGCCAGCTCAAATACCATCTGTTCTGGAAATCCTTTCACTAGTCTTGCAGGCATAATTAGTTATTCCTTTCACTGTAAGTGGAGAAGATCATGTTATAACCCAGGAAGTTAGTGGACACATAAAGCAGAAAGCCAACACAGCAGCAGGGTTCCATCTACAAGTGATGTCTTCCACATGTAGCAAGCCAAAGTAACAGACTCCTCCCAGCATTGGTAGGAACAAAAAGCAGACACCCACTACTCCTGGGCTTCATCCCAAGAGTAACACCATAATCAGATAAGCTCATATAGTAGCTGTTCTTCCCTGAGTGGAAATGTTCAACAAGCAGATACTTTCCAGAATGTGTTAGCAGATAAAACCACCTGGCAGTCTTTGTAGTGGTATTGTAAGTTAGTAGATACTGCCCCTCTCAGAATAATATGGAGAAATGCCATTCTGTGAAATAGAAAGTTAACAAGAAAGAGGGAAATAATTAAATTTGAAGGAGTTTACCTTACAATAAAATGTATAGGAGGTTCAGAGATTTCTGTCTTCCATAGGGACCAGTCAGAACATTTCACTCTTGTGAATGGGTTTCTGATTCAGATCAAGGAAAAACTACTGGGCAATGTTCCTGCACAATGTAATCATCAGAAAAAGCAACATGGTGACTTTTTTCAACATGCAGAATGTCGAATCTTTCCTTGTTTTTGTTTTGTTTCCTCTCTTTGATTGGGTTTGCTTTCTTTTCTCTTTGATTTTACTCACTTGTGTATTAAGAGGAATAAATTTCTTTCTTTCTTTCTTTCTTTCTTTCTTTCCTTTAATTAGGAAGATACTTCTATTTGGAAACCTCTTTGGTTAGAAGAATTGTTTTTCATTCCTCTAGCCTCTTTTTCCATATGTTAAAGTCAACATGAATTCAAGATGGAGACCCAGAAAATAATAAACATGGAAGAGAGAATTTAAGGATTTTTTTCCTAGTAAGTATAGAAAGACTTCTCATAAATAGCATGCATAACAGAAAATTTTTCCAACTGGGAGATGAAAGATCTGAGTTAAAAATAAGTAGGACTCATCTGCCTAGTGTGTCTCTTCTAGCCATTAACTTATGAACCTGAAACAATAGTTGAAGTCTCATGGAGAATTAAAGTCCATATATGTTAATTGGACTTAGATCATCTATGGCTTCATAATATAACAAACAAGACTGACACAAGGAATATACCTATGTAACTACATAGCCACATCTATGAATTTGCAGTAAAACTGGTTAATAAGAAAATTATAAAACAACATAACTATTTGGAAGTGTTTAAACATTGTTTTAGGGGCACCTGGGGGGCTCAGTGTGTTAAAGCCTCTGCCTTCAGCTCAGATCATGATCTCAGGGTCCTGGGATCGAGCCTGCATCGGGCACTCTGCTCAGCGGGGAGGCTGCTTCCTCCTCTCTCTATCTCTCTCTGACTGCCTCTCTGCCTACTTGTGATCTGTCTTTCAAATAAATAAATAAAAATTCTTAAAAAAAAACCCACGTTGTTTTACATATAAGGACTAATGAGGAGATAGATATGAAATTACATATGCCTTGGAAAGAAAAGATCACTTGAAAATTACCTGTGAACATATTTCAAATTTTCTCTGAAATTTTAATAGTGGCAAATGTATAGCTTTGAAACATACTACTAGTGTTTCCATATCTACCTCTACATGCACACAAATATACACATGACATTGAATAAATGAATAAAACATACAACTCAAAAAGTTTGGGAGAAACTGAAATAAAATTAAGAAAGTAGTTTGAAGAGCATAAATATAATTGTGAGCATAGTTAAAATTTTTGAAGATTTAGTGGAGATGGGGGTAGAGGGAAATTCTACAAATCTAATCAGGTAAAAGATAAAGTAGTTTAAAAACAACAAATGAGATATGACTACATATATACAAACAGAAAATGTATGAGACGAAAGTCGGTTGCACAAATTGAAATATATCAATGAAATGGAAAAGTTTATGAGTTAACATCTAATTAATCTAAGAAAGAGGAACTATATACACACAAATAAATATGTAACAAAAAATAAGTGTTATTAAAGAAATGCTTCCACAAAAGCCATTGCATGCCAATGAATTTAAAGTCTTTTTTTTTTTTAAATTCCCCAATAATAGATAATTCCTCTTCCAGGGAAATATTCTAAGGAAAGGAGACATATCTGAGAAATGCAGATGAATATTCAAAAGACATCCATTGAGGTACTATTTATTATAGATAATTTGGAAATCTTAGCATATATTATATATATATATATTATATACATATATTGTAAATCTAATTCAAACAAAAGCTGTAGATCAGCCTTAATTCTTTCTCTTATACTTAACATGCAATCTGTCAGAAAGTCATATTGGCTCTACCTTCAAAATAAATCCCAAATAACCAAACCATTTATATTTATCACTTAAACCACTACCATTCTGCCCTGAGCCACCATCTTCTCCTGCCTGAATTCTGAAGTAGCCTCTACCTGTTTTCCCGGATTGCAGTTTTGACCCTCTACCCCAGAAGGTGCTTTCCACAGGGCAACTAGAGAAATCCTGTCAAAATATGTATCTAAGCATTTCATTTTTATGATCAAAATAATTCAATTACTTTCCTATAAACTAAAATAAAATTCAAGAACCACCATGGGTTATAAGATCTTGGTCCCCCCTGGTTCTTTATTTAATCACTATCAGACCTCCTTATCCATTGGGTTTCTCCAGCACTCTTAACTCCTTGATGCTTCCTGAGCCAGCCAAACAAGTGCCTCAGGACTTTACTTTGCATTTGCTTTCCCATCTGCCTGGAACTACTTGCCGTCAAAAGCCAAGTGATGGAGGAGGAGTCAAGATGGCGGAGAAGTAGCAGCCTGAGACTACATCAGGTAGCAGGAGATCAGCTCGATAGCTTATCTAAACATTGCAAACACCTACAAATCCAACGGGAGAGCGAAGAGAAGAAGAACAGCAACTCTAGAAACAGAAAATCAACCACTTTCTGAAAGGTAGGACTGGCGGAGAAGTGAATCTAAACCGACGGGAAGATAGACCGCGGGGGGAGGGGCCGGCTCCCGGCAAGCGGCGGAGGAACGGAGCACAAAATCAGGACTTTTAAAAGTCTGTTCCACTGAGGGACATTGCTCCAGGGGCTAAACCGGGGTGAAGCCCACGCGGGGCCAGCGTGGCTCCAGGCCCCGCAGGGTCACAGAAGGATCGGGGGTGTCGGAGTGTCGGAGAGCTCGCAGCTATTAGAACGGAGAAGCCGGCTGCCAAGACAGAGCCGAGGACTGAACTCTCAGCTCGGGGTTACCTTGAACTGGTCGCGGGCTGGGTGAGCTCCGAGCGCGGCTAGAGGCTGGGGATACGGGAGTGATTGGGTGCTGTCCTCTGGGGGCGCACTGAGGAGTGGGGCCCCAGGCTCTCGGCTCCTCCGGGCCGGAGACTGGGAGGCCGCCATTTTCATTCCCGTCCTCCGGAACTCTACGGAAAGCGTTCAGGGAACAGAAGCTCCCAAAAGCGAACCCGAGCCGATTACTTAGTCCGGCCGCCGGTAAGGGCGGTGCAATCCGGCCTCGGGCAAAGACACTTGAGAGTCACTACAACAGGCCCCTCCCCCAGAAGATCAACAAAATATCCAGCCAGGACTAAGTTCATCTATCAAGGAGAAAGCAGATTCAATTCCTAAGACAGCAGAGCAATTCCAGAGGAGGAGAAAGCAAAGCACGGAACTCATGGATTTCTCCCCATGATTCTTCAGTCTTGCGGCTACTTCAATTTTTTTTTCTTTTTTCAATTTTTTATTTTTTTTTCTTTTTTCAAGTTTTTTTTCTTTTTTCTTTTTTCTTCTTTGCTAAATTTTTTAAAAGTTTTACCCTTTTCTTTTTTAACGTTTTTTGACTAGTTCATCTAAATATATATATTTTTTCATTCTTTTTTATATTTTTTTATTTGTTTTATTTTTTAAATTTTTTTCTTTTTCTTTTTTTTTTTCTTTTTTTTCAGAACCTGTTTTTTATCCCCTCCCCCCCCCCCACAATTTGGGGTCTCTTCTGATTTGGTTACAGCGCATTTTTCTGGGGTCTTTGCCACCCTATTAGTAGTTTATTTGCTCCTTCATATCCTCTTATCTGGACAAAATGACAAGGCGGAAAAAATCACCACAAACAAAAGAACAAGAGACAGTACCGAAGGCTAGGGACCTAATCAACACAGACATTGGTACTATGTCAGATCAAGAGTTCAGAATGACGATTCTGAACATTCTAGCCGGGCTCGAAAAAGGCATGGAAGATATTAGAGAAACCCTCTCTGGAGATATTAAAGCCCTTTCTGGAGAAATTAAAGAACTAAAGTCTAACCAAGTTGAAATCAAAAAAGCTATTAATGAGGTGCAATCAAAAATGGAGGCTCTCACTGCTAGGATCAATGAGGCAGAAGAAAGAATTAGTGATATAGAAGACCAAATGACAGAGAATAAAGAAGCCGAGCAAAAGAGGGACAAACAGCTACTGGACCATGAGGGGAGAATTCGAGAGATAAGTGACACCATAAGACGAAACAACATTAGAATAATTGGGATTCCAGAAGAAGAAGAAACAGAGAGGGGAGCAGAGGGTCTATTGGAGAGAATCATTGGAGAGAATTTCCCTAATATGGCAAAGGGAACAAGCATTAAAATCCAGGAGATGCAGAGAACCCCCCTCAAAGTCAACAAGAATAGGTCCACACCCCGTCACCTAATAGTAAAATTTACAAGTCTTAGTGACAAAGAGAAAATCCTGAAAGCAGCCCGAGAAAAGAAATCAGTAACATACAATGGTAAAAATATTAGATTGGCGGCAGACTTATCCACAGAGACCTGGCAGGCCAGAAAGAGCTGGCATGATATATTCAGAGCTCTCAACGAGAAAAACATGCAGCCAAGAATACTCTATCCAGCTAGGCTATCATTGAAAATAGAAGGAGAGATCAAAAGCTTCCAGGACAAACAAAAACTGAAAGAATTTGCAAACACCAAACCAGCTCTCCAGGAAATATTGAAAGGGGTCCTCTAAGCAAAGAGAGAGCCTAAAAGTAGTAGATCAGAAAGGTACAGAGACAATATACAGTAACAGTCACCTTACAGGCTACTAATGGCACTAAATTCATATCTCTCAATAGTTACCCTGAATGTTAATGGGCTAAATGCCCCAATCAAAAGAAACAGGGTATCAGAATGGATAAAAAACCAAAACCCGTATGTTGCCTACAAGAAACTCATTTTAGACGCGAAGACACCTCCAGATTTAAAGTGAGGGGGTGGAAAACAATTTACCATGCTAATGGGCATCAGAAGAAAGCTGGGGTGGCAATCCTTATATCAGATCAATTAGATTTTAAGCCAAAGACTATAATAAGAGATGAGGAAGGACACTATATCCTACTCAAAGGGTCTGTCCAACAAGAAGATCTAACAATTTTAAATATCTATGCCCCTAACGTGGGAGCAGCCAACTATATCAACCAATTAATAACAAAATCAAAGAAACACATCAATAATAATACAATAATAGTAGGGGACTTTAACACGCCCCTCACTGAAATGGACAGATCATCCAAGCAAAAGATCAACAAGGAAATAAAGGCCTTAAATGACACACTGGACCAGATGGACATCACAGATATATTCAGAACATTTCATCCCAAAGCAACAGAATACACATTCTTCTCTAGTGCACATGGAACCTTCTCCAGAATAGATCACATCCTGGGTCACAAATCAGGTCTCAACCGGTATCAAAAGATTAGGATTATTCCCTGCATATTTTCAGACCACAATGCTCTGAAGCTAGAACTCAATCACAAGAGGAAAGCTGGAAAGAACCCAAATACATGGAGACTAAACAGCATCCTTCTAAAGAATGAATGGGTCAACCAGGAAATTAAAGAAGAATTGAAAAAATTCATGGAAACAAATGATAATGAAAACACAACAGTTCAAAATCTGTGGGACACAGCAAAGGCAGTCCTGAGAGGAAAATATATAGCGGTACAAGCCTTTCTCAAGAAACAAGAAAGGTCTCAAGTACACAACCTAACCCTACGTGTAAAGGAGCTGGAGAAAGAACAAGAAAGAAACCCTAAACCCAGCAGGAGAAGAGAAATCATAAAGATCAGAGCAGAAATCAATGAAATAGAAACCAAAAAAACAATAGAAAAAATCAATGAAACTAGGAGCTGGTTCTTTGAAAGAATCAATAGGATTGATAAACCCCTGGCCAGACTCATCAAAAAGAAAAGAGAAAGGACCCAAATCAATAAAATCATGAATGAAAGAGGAGAGATCACAACTAACACCAAAGAAATACAGACAATTATAAGAACATACTATGAGCAACTCTACGCCAACAAATTGGCCAATCTGGAAGAAATGGATGCATTCCTAGAGACATATAAACTACCACAACTGAACCAGGAAGAAATAGAAAACCTGAACAGGCCCATAACCAGTAAGGAGATTGAAACAGTCATCAAAAATCTCCAAACAAACAAAAGCCCAGGGCCAGACGGCTTCCCAGGGGAATTCTACCAAACATTTAAAGAAGAACTCATTCCTATTCTCCTGAAACTGTTCCAAAAAATAGAAATGGAAGGAAAACTTCCAAACTCATTCTATGAGGCCAGCATCACCTTGATCCCAAAACCAGACAAGGATCCCACCAAAAAAGAGAACTACAGACCAATATCCTTGATGAACACAGACGCAAAAATTCTCGCCAAAATACTAGCCAATAGGATTCAACAGTACATTAAAAGGATTATTCACCACGATCAAGTGGGATTTATTCCAGGGCTGCAGGGTTGGTTCAACATCCGCAAATCAATCAATGTGATAGAACACATTAATAAAAGAAAGAACAAGAACCATATGATACTCTCAATAGATGCTGAAAAAGCATTTGACAAAGTACAGCATCCCTTCCTGATCAAAACTCTTCAAAGTGTAGGGATAGAGGGCACATACCTCAATATTATCAAAGCCATCTATGAAAAACCCACCGCAAATATCATTCTCAATGGAGAAAAACTGAAAGCTTTTCCATTAAGGTCAGGAACACGGCAGGGATGTCCATTATCACCACTGCTATTCAACATAGTACTAGAAGTCCTAGCCTCAGCAATCAGACAACAAAAAGAAATTAAAGGCATCCAAATTGGTAAAGAAGAAGTCAAACTATCACTCTTCGCAGATGATACGATACTATATGTGGAAAACCCAAAAGATTCCACTCCAAAACTGCTAGAACTTGTACAGGAATTCAGTAAAGTGTCAGGATATAAAATCAATGCACAGAAATCAGTTGCATTTCTGTACACCAACAACAAGACTGAAGAAAGAGAAATTAAGGAGTCAATCCCATTCACAATTGTACCCAAAACTATAAGATACCTAGGAATAAACCTAACCAAAGAGACTAAGAATCTATACACAGAAAATTATAAAGTACTCATGAAAGAAATTGAGGAAGACACAAAAAAATGGAAAAATGTTCCATGCTCCTGGATTGGAAGAATAAATATTGTGAAAATGTCTATGCTACCTAAAGCAATCTACACATTTAATGCAATCCCTATCAAAATACCATCCATTTTTTTTCAAAGAAATGGAACAAATAATCCTAAAATTTATATGGAACCAGAAAAGACCTCGAATAGCCAAAGGAATATTGAAGAACAAAGTCAAAGTTGGTGGCATCACAATTCCGGACTTCAAGCTCTATTACAAAGCTGTCATCATCAAGACAGCATGGTACTGGCACAAAAACAGACACATAGACCAGTGGAACAGAATAGAGAGCCCAGAAATCGACCCTCAACTCTATGGTCAACTAATCTTCGACAAAGCAGGAAAGAATGTCCAATGGAAAAAAGACAGCCTCTTCAATAAATGGTGCTGGGAAAATTGGACAGCCACATGCAGAAAAATGAAATTGGACTACTTCCTTACACCACACACGAAAATAGACTCCAAATGGATGAAGGACCTCAATGTGAGAAAGGAATCCATCAAAATCCTTGAGGAGAATGCAGGCAGCAACCTCTTCGACCTCAGCCGCAGCAACATCTTCCTAGGAACAACGGCAAAGGCAAGGGAAGCAAGGGCGAAAATGAACTATTGGGATTTCATCAAGATCAAAAGCTTTTGCACAGCAAAGGAAACAGTTAACAAAACCAAAAGACAGCTGACAGAATGGGAGAAGATATTTGCAAACGACATATCAGATAAAGGGCTAGTATCCAAAATCTATAAGGAACTTAGCAAACTCAACACCCAAAGAACAAACAATCCAATCAAGAAATGGGCAGAGGACATGAACAGACATTTCTGCAAAGAAGACATCCAGATGGCCAACAGACACATGAAAAAGTGCTCCACGTCACTCGGCATCAGGGAAATACAAATCAAAACCACAATGAGATATCACCTCACACCAGTCAGAATGGCTAAAATTAACAAGTCAGGAAATGACAGATGCTGGAGAGGATGTGGAGAAAGGGGAACCCTCCTCCACTGTTGGTGGGAATGCAAGCTGGTGCAACCACTCTGGAAAACAGCATGGAGGTTCCTCAAAATGTTGAAAATAGAACTACCCTATGACCCAGCAATTGCACTACTGGGTATTTACCCTAAAGATACAAACATAGTGATCCGAAGGGGCACGTGTACCCGAATGTTTATAGCAGCAATGTCTACAATAGCCAGACTATGGAAAGAACCTAGATGTCCATCAACAGATGAATGGATCAAGAAGATGTGGTATATATACACAATGGAATACTATGCAGCCATCAAAAGAAATGAAATCTTGCCATTTGCGACGACGTGGATGGAACTAGAGCGTATCATGCTTAGTGAAATAAGTCAATCGGAGAAAGACAACTATCATATGATCTCCCTGATATGAGGACATGGAGAAGCAACATGGGGGGGTAGGGGGATAGGAGAAGAATAAATGAAACAAGATGGGATTGGGAGGGAGACAAACCATAAATGACTCTTAATCTCACAAAACAAACTGGGGGTTGCTGGGGGGAGGTGGGATTGGGAGAGGGGGTGCGGGCTATGGACATTGGGGAGGGGAGGCGAACCATAAGAGACTATGGACTCTGAAAAACAACCTGAGGGTTTTGAAGGGTCAGGGGTGGGAGGTTGGGGGAACAGGTGGTGGGTGATGGGGAGGGCACGTTTTGCATGGAGCACTGGGTGTTGTGCAAAAAGAATGAATACTGTTACGATGAAAAAAAAATAAATAAATAAAAAGGAAAAAAAAAAAAAAAAAAAAAAAAAAAAAAAGCCAAGTGATTTTACTTCTCACTTCATTCAACCCTTTCCTCAAACATTATCACCCCAACAAAAAATCATCCTTGGCAAACCTGTTGAAAATACCAAAAAAAAAAAAAAAAAAAAAAAGCCATTATTTTCTATCACTTTATCTGACTTTACCTCTTCATAATGCTTACATTAAATTATACATTTATTAACTTAATTATCTCTCCCCTCCCACTAGAAAATAAATTCTATTAGAGCAGGTGTTTGTTTGTTTGTTTGCTTTGCCCTTGTATCCACTATTTAGAAGAATCCATGGGAATATAAGAAGAGCTCAATAAATACTTCTAAAGGAAAGAATGGATAAAATTAATAACATTCAGGAAATGTAAATGTGAAATGTGAAAATTATGGTTTTACCCATATGATTGCATTTTATTTATTTATAAAATAGATGCTAAGATAATGAATACTTGCTTTCCCTGGTGTGATTCTGTTCTGCTTGGCTCTTCTCTGGCATAGTAGTAGTTTATCTATATTTGCCTTCTTCAACTTCCTATGCGTGTGCCACCACCCCATGGAAGATTTGATGGACATGAACATGAGCCCTCTGAGGACCGAGATCTAACTTTTCAGTTGTGAACTAAAGGCTGACAAAGATTACCATTTTAAAGTGGATAATGATGAAAATGAGCACCAGTTATCTTAAAGAACAGTCATTTCAGGGGTTGGGGCAAAGGATGAATTACACATTGTTGAAACAAAGGCAATGAAGTACAAAGGCAGTCCGATGCAAGTCACAACAGAAAATTTGAAAATGTCTGTATAGCCAAGGTTTCCCTTGGGGACTCGGAAATAACACCACCTGTGGTCTTACCATTGACATGTTGTTCAGGGTCTGTGCATAGCGGTGGAAAGCACTTAGTAGCTGTGGGGGAAGATGCTGAGTCAGAAGATGAAGGGGAAGAGGATGTGAAATTCCTTAGTCATCCGTAAAGTGCTCTAACTTTGGAACTTTAAGAACATTTCCAGAGAAAAGCAAAACTTGGTGCTGTGGAAATGATGATAAAGATGATGGGGAAGAAGAAGAAGGAAGGAGAAGAAGAAGGAAGAAGAAGAAGAAGAAGAAGAAGAAGAAGAAGAAGAAGAAGAAGAAGAAGAAGAAGAAGAAGAAGAAGAAGAAGAAGAAGAAGAAGAAGAAGAAGAAGAAGAAGAAGAAGAAGAAGAAGAAGAAGAAGAAGAAGAAGAAGAAGAAGAAGAAAGAAGAAGAAGAAGAAGAAGAAGAAGAAGAAGAAGAAGAAGAAGAAGAAGAAGAAGATGATGATGATGAAGATGAAGAAATAGGAGGAGGAGGAAGGGGCAGTGGCGGCAGCGAGGGGGAGGGTTGAGGAGGGAGGAGGGGGAGTAGATGATGATGAACATAATGATGAGGAAGAAGCTGAAGAAAAAGCTCCAGTAAAAAACCTATATGAGATACTCTAGCCAAAATTGCAAACCAGAATGAAAGAAACTCAAAACTATCCACATGAAGATCAAAAGGTACAGGATCAATAGAACAGGAAAAAACTCTTCTTAAGACACCCAAAGGACCTAGTTCTGTAGGCAAAAATGCAAGTAAGTGTAGAAAAAGGTGGTTTTCTTTCCAGAGTGGAAGCCAAGTTCATCATTTATGTGAAGAATTGCTTCCAGATGACTGACCAGGAGTTTATTCAAGATCTCCAGCTTTGGAGCAATCTCTTTAAGAAAATAATTCAAAAGTTTGTTAAAATTTTCCATCATTTCATTTCTGTAACAGTTAATATCTGGATATCCTTTTTATAACACAGAGTGAGACTTTTCCCTACCATGTCTGATAAATGTTGTCTAGGTTCCAGTGCCAAGAATGTGTTGTCCCAAATGCCTGTCTACTTTTTATTTTTTTTTCTCATTTTATTTATTTTTTCAGCGTAACAGTATTCATTCTTTTTGCACAACACCCAGTGCTCCATGCAAAACGTGCCCTCTCCATTACCCACCACCTGTTCCCCCAACCTCCCACCCCTGACCCTTCAAAACCCTCAGGTTGCTCCAACCTCCCACCCCTGACCCTTCAAAACCCTCAGGGGAACCCTCCTCCACTGTTGGTGGGAATGCAAGCTGGTGCAACCACTCTGGAAAACAGCATGGAGGTTCCTCAAAATGTTGAAAATAGAACTACCCTATGACCCAGCAATTGCACTACTGGGTATTTACCCTAAAGATACAAACATAGTGATCCGAAGGGGCACGTGTACCCGAATGTTTATAGCAGCAATGTCTACAATAGCCAGACTATGGAAAGAACCTAGATGTCCATCAACAGATGAATGGATCAAGAAGATGTGGTATATATACACAATGGAATACTATGCAGCCATCAAAAGAAATGAAATCTTGCCATTTGCGACGACGTGGATGGAACTAGAGCGTATCATGCTTAGTGAAATAAGTCAATCGGAGAAAGACAACTATCATATGATCTCCCTGATATGAGGACATGGAGAAGCAACATGGGGGGGGTAGGGGGATAGGAGAAGAATAAATGAAACAAGATGGGATTGGGAGGGAGACAAACCATAAATGACTCTTAATCTCACAAAACAAACTGGGGGTTGCTGGGGGGAGGTGGGATTGGGAGAGGGGGGTGCGGGCTATGGACATTGGGGAGGGGAGGCGAACCATAAGAGACTATGGACTCTGAAAAACAACCTGAGGGTTTTGAAGGGTCAGGGGTGGGAGGTTGGGGGAACAGGTGGTGGGTGATGGGGAGGGCACGTTTTGCATGGAGCACTGGGTGTTGTGCAAAAAGAATGAATACTGTTACGATGAAAAAAAAATAAATAAATAAAAAGGGAAAAAAAAAAAAAAAAAAAAAAAAAAAAAGCCAAGTGATTTTACTTCTCACTTCATTCAACCCTTTCCTCAAACATTATCACCCCAACAAAAAATCATCCTTGGCAAACCTGTTGAAAATACCAAAAAAAAAAAAAAAAAAAAAAAAAGCCATTATTTTCTATCACTTTATCTGACTTTACCTCTTCATAATGCTTACATTAAATTATACATTTATTAACTTAATTATCTCTCCCCTCCCACTAGAAAATAAATTCTATTAGAGCAGGTGTTTGTTTGTTTGTTTGCTTTGCCCTTGTATCCACTATTTAGAAGAATCCATGGGAATATAAGAAGAGCTCAATAAATACTTCTAAAGGAAAGAATGGATAAAATTAATAACATTCAGGAAATGTAAATGTGAAATGTGAAAATTATGGTTTTACCCATATGATTGCATTTTATTTATTTATAAAATAGATGCTAAGATAATGAATACTTGCTTTCCCTGGTGTGATTCTGTTCTGCTTGGCTCTTCTCTGGCATAGTAGTAGTTTATCTATATTTGCCTTCTTCAACTTCCTATGCGTGTGCCACCACCCCATGGAAGATTTGATGGACATGAACATGAGCCCTCTGAGGACCGAGATCTAACTTTTCAGTTGTGAACTAAAGGCTGACAAAGATTACCATTTTAAAGTGGATAATGATGAAAATGAGCACCAGTTATCTTAAAGAACAGTCATTTCAGGGGTTGGGGCAAAGGATGAATTACACATTGTTGAAACAAAGGCAATGAAGTACAAAGGCAGTCCGATGCAAGTCACAACAGAAAATTTGAAAATGTCTGTATAGCCAAGGTTTCCCTTGGGGACTCGGAAATAACACCACCTGTGGTCTTACCATTGACATGTTGTTCAGGGTCTGTGCATAGCGGTGGAAAGCACTTAGTAGCTGTGGGGGAAGATGCTGAGTCAGAAGATGAAGGGGAAGAGGATGTGAAATTCCTTAGTCATCCGTAAAGTGCTCTAACTTTGGAACTTTAAGAACATTTCCAGAGAAAAGCAAAACTTGGTGCTGTGGAAATGATGATAAAGATGATGGGGAAGAAGAAGAAGGAAGAAGAAGAAGAAGAAGAAGAAGAAGAAGAAGAAGAAGAAGAAGAAGAAGAAGAAGAAGAAGAAGAAGAAGAAGAAGAAGAAGAAGAAGAAGAAGAAGAAGAAGAAGAAGAAGAAGAAGAAGAAGAAGAAGAAGAAGAAGAAGAAGAAGAAGAAGAAGAAGAAAGAAGAAGAAGAAGAAGAAGAAGAAGAAGAAGAAGAAGAAGAAGAAGAAGAAGATGATGATGATGAAGATGAAGAAATAGGAGGAGGAGGAAGGGGCAGTGGCGGCAGCGAGGGGGAGGGTTGAGGAGGGAGGAGGGGGAGTAGATGATGATGAACATAATGATGAGGAAGAAGCTGAAGAAAAAGCTCCAGTAAAAAACCTATATGAGATACTCTAGCCAAAATTGCAAACCAGAATGAAAGAAACTCAAAACTATCCACATGAAGATCAAAAGGTACAGGATCAATAGAACAGGAAAAAACTCTTCTTAAGACACCCAAAGGACCTAGTTCTGTAGGCAAAAATGCAAGTAAGTGTAGAAAAAGGTGGTTTTCTTTCCAGAGTGGAAGCCAAGTTCATCATTTATGTGAAGAATTGCTTCCAGATGACTGACCAGGAGTTTATTCAAGATCTCCAGCTTTGGAGCAATCTCTTTAAGAAAATAATTCAAAAGTTTGTTAAAATTTTCCATCATTTCATTTCTGTAACAGTTAATATCTGGATATCCTTTTTATAACACAGAGTGAGACTTTTCCCTACCATGTCTGATAAATGTTGTCTAGGTTCCAGTGCCAAGAATGTGTTGTCCCAAATGCCTGTCTACTTTTTATTTTTTTTTTTCTCATTTTATTTATTTTTTCAGCGTAACAGTATTCATTCTTTTTGCACAACACCCAGTGCTCCATGCAAAACGTGCCCTCTCCATTACCCACCACCTGTTCCCCCAACCTCCCACCCCTGACCCTTCAAAACCCTCAGGTTGCTCCAACCTCCCACCCCTGACCCTTCAAAACCCTCAGGGGAACCCTCCTCCACTGTTGGTGGGAATGCAAGCTGGTGCAACCACTCTGGAAAACAGCATGGAGGTTCCTCAAAATGTTGAAAATAGAACTACCCTATGACCCAGCAATTGCACTACTGGGTATTTACCCTAAAGATACAAACATAGTGATCCGAAGGGGCACGTGTACCCGAATGTTTATAGCAGCAATGTCTACAATAGCCAGACTATGGAAAGAACCTAGATGTCCATCAACAGATGAATGGATCAAGAAGATGTGGTATATATACACAATGGAATACTATGCAGCCATCAAAAGAAATGAAATCTTGCCATTTGCGACGACGTGGATGGAACTAGAGCGTATCATGCTTAGTGAAATAAGTCAATCGGAGAAAGACAACTATCATATGATCTCCCTGATATGAGGACATGGAGAAGCAACATGGGGGGGTAGGAGATAGGAGAAGAATAAATGAAACAAGATGGGATTGGGAGGGAGACAAACCATAAATGACTCTTAATCTCACAAAACAAACTGGGGGTTGCTGGGGGGAGGTGGGATTGGGGGAGGGGGAGCGGGCTATGGACATTGGGGAGGGGAAGCGAACCATAAGAGACTATGGACTCTGAAAAACAGCCTGTCTACTTTTTAAAGATAGAACTCCACTGTTCGCTCGGGTTTGAGTATGTATGGAATGAGATGATAGGACATGGTAGCAGTGATAATCAGACAATGGAAATGGTGGAGAGAAAAAAATAAACATGTGAAATAAACTCAGTATTTTAGTAAAGTTACTGAAAAGAGTATGTGGTGCTTAATATTTGAATTTAAGTATAAAATTCAATCTACAAATTTGCACACAGGATATTGTGTCAGTGGTGTGCAAGTTACACATGCACAGAAAAAGTAGAAGGAAATAAACTAAAGATTTCTATTAAAACTTTCTTAGAGTGGTAAAACACAAAAGTATTTGTTGTTTTATCATTTACATTTCTTTCATCTTTAAATTTTCAATGTACTTTTTTAAATTAGAAAAAGATATGTTTTAATAATTGAGCACCTACTGTGTGCCAGCCATTGGCTGGGACTTGTAGACATGAAGCTAAATAGGTGTTCTAATTTTAACTGGGATAGTATGAAATCAACCAGTAATTATAAATTTCAGTCAAATATGACAAATATCATATGAGCAATATGTGTGAGACTTAATGTTAAAGCCTATGTTCCTCACTTGTAAAATAAAAATTATAATACATCTTCTTCATAGTCTTGTGGTAATATTACATGAGCTAATGTGAATAAAACACTTATTACAACAGCTCACTAATAGTAAACTCAATCAGCCATTTTTATTGTTATTCTTTTTTTAATTAACATATAATGTATTATTTGTTTCAGGGGTAAGGTCTGTGACTCATGAGTCTTACACAATTCACAGCACTCACCATAGCACATGTTATTCTTATCCGTGTAGTATAGAGGAAGAGTGATTACTTTCTGAACAATATCAGAGAACACCTCATGAAGTAGTGGGCATTGGAGTGAGCTTAAAAAGTGACAGTATTTGACAAAATAGCAAGTAGTATGGGCTAAGAAATGCTAGGGTAACAAAAATTCCCCCAAATCTCAGGGGCTCAGGATAACAAAAACTTAATTATTTATACAGCCATGAGAAGGGGCTGTCTCTGGTCATCATCATCCCTCAGAGGGATCTAGATGAACAAATCATTATAGTGACCTTTGCTTAAGCTGTGCAGCAGTGGGAGTCGTGTACATTTAGTCACTCACCATCTCCAAAATTTTCTGGGCAGAGGGGATGCATCACTTTCACACACATTTCAATAGCCAAACAAAGCTACATGGTTAAGTCTAACTTCATATTGATGGCAAACAATCCTACCCTGTGCAAGAAAGTTAGAAAGCTGGAAATATTGGGTGAAAGCACTAATGATCAGTACAGATACATTGAAAGGGAAGTTGGTAGATTTGTTTCATCATTAGGATAATCCGGACAATGATACACTATTAGGACCTGACTTTTTCCTTTATCTCTGGAAAAAAAAAAAAAGAAAAGTTGACGGTGTATCATCTCTGGCAATATGGCAGAAATGGATACCTCCAAATCATCCTATTCCAAAAATGTCAGAGAAAGTTGAATAATTTTTAAAAGAATAGTTTAAAGTGCATGTCTGAGCTGGCAATAAAGTCAGAGTAATCCTTAGAGGCAGAAAGCAAATAGAAAGCATAAATCCACAGTAATAAGTGAAATAAAGTCTGTGGCTTCCCTGGGAAAAGTTGTACATTCCTTAATATAAAGCTTTGATTTTAATAACCTGTGTGTGCCTAGAGCCCACACAAAGTGAAAGATCAAATCAGAGATCACACATAAATCTGGGATTCAAGTGTAACAATTTCAGTGAAAGAATGAACCTGGAAAAATAAATAAAACAGAAAATTAATCATTTGAAAAGATAGAAGCTTGTCTATTTTAGCCTTGGGTTTCAGAATTCTTAACTACAAGCTGGTGCTCATGCAGTTTTGGGGTCCAAGCTCATCCTGCTTATGTGGTCTGACAACCCAGGGGAAGGAGTAAGTTGAAAGCATCTCATGAAGTTATGTGTTCTGACTGTTCAAGGGGATAAGAATGTAAACCCTAAGAAGCAAATGCAAATAATCACTGAGAGAACAAAACTTCACAGTCTAGGTCACAAGGGTTCTCCACAAAGAAATATAGTTGATTTCAAACATAAATGTTCCATAAATATAATGATAAAGCAAATAAGGCAGTAAGACAGCATAAATGATATGTGCAACCAGAACAGATAAAAAAGATTTTAGACATTGGAATTATCATGTACAGAATGAAAATAAATTATCATCTATAGGATGAAAAATCTGTGTCATGTATTTAAAAAGTAGATAATCTAAAATATGGACAGGAAAAAGAGGGTGCAAAATTTTATCCATGGCTGAAAAAAGTTCAAATATAAATTTTAGAAATAAAATACTATGATCATTAGAATTTAAAGATCTAAGATGATTTTAAAATTGTAGTAAAATGAGCTTAACATAAAACTTACCACTTTGGCGTGCCTGGGTGCCTCAGTGGGTTAAGCCTCTGCCTTCCACTCAGGTCATGATCTCAGGGTCCTGGGATCAAGTCCCACCTCAGGCTCTCTGCCCGGCGGGGAGTCTGCCTTCCCTCTCAATCTCCCTCTGTGCACATATTTTTTCTCTCTCTCTCTTTCTCGCTCAAGCAAATAAATAAATAAATATCATTTTTTAAAAAACAGCTTTTTAACCAACTTAGTGTGCACCATCCATTGACGTTTACAGTGCTGTGCAACCATCATCACTGACTAGTCCTGATGTCTTATTTATTCAACATCCCAAAAAGCAACCCTCTACCCATTAAGCTTAGAAGTGTTTCTTTCTCTTCTATTTTTACTTCTCACAGGAATTTGAAAAGGATTGGTGTTAATTTTTCTTTAGATATTTGGTAGAATTGATAGTGAGTCATCTGATCATGGATTTTCCTTTGTGAAAAGGTGTTTGATAAGTGATTCAGTGTCCTGTTATAGTTCTATTCAGATTTTTTAATTTCTTCTTGAGTCAACTTAGTGAATTTGTAGGCTTTAAAAATTTGTGCATTTGTCTGTCTTACAGTATTCTCTTATAATCCTTGGTATTTTTTTTTAAAGATTTTATTTATTTATTTGACAGAGAGAGATCACAAGTAGATAGAGAGGCAGGCAGAGAGAGAGAGAGGGAAGCAGGCTCCCTGCTGAGCAGAGAGCCCGATGCAGGACTCGATCCCAGGACCCTGAGATCATGACCTGAGCTGAAGGCAGCGGCTTAACCCACTGAGCCACCCAGGCGCCCCAATCCTTGGTATTTTGTAAGATTTATAATAATGTCTTAACTTTCATTTCTGATGAAGTAATTTTAGTCTTCTCTTTTATTCTTCATCAATCTGGGAAAAGATTTGTCAGTTTTGGTAATCTTTTAAAGAACAAATATTTGTTTCCAGTGATTTTTTGCTATTTTTCTAATCTCTACTTCATTTTTCATCACTCTAGTCTTTGTCATTTCTTTCCTTTTTCTGGCTTTGCATTTTGCTTGCATTCCTTCTTCATTTGCTTCAAATTATTTTCTAATTTTACTTGAGATTTATTTTTGACCTATTGCTTGTTAAAGAGCATATTATTTAATTTCCACATATTTGTGGATTTTCCAGTTTTCCTCTGCTAATTTCATTCCACTGTCATTCGAAAAAAAACATTGTCTATGATTTCAGCTTTCTTAACTTTGTTGAGACTTATTTTATGGTCTTACATGGCCAAGTCTGGAGAATGTTCCATGTGCACTTAGGAAAGTGTGTATTCTGCTGTTATTGGGTAAAATATTTTGTATATGTCTCTTAGGCCCAATTGGTCTATAGTGTGCTCAAGTTCTCTGTTTCATTATTGATTTTCTTTCTGGTTGTTTTATCTATTATTGGAAATAGGGAACTGAAATCTCTTATTATTATTGTGCTGTTGCTTATTTCTCCCATCAATTCTATAAATATTTGCTTCGTATATTTGGGAGCTCCGATAATATACACATCTTATATTTTTCTATTCAGTTGATGTTATTATCATTATGTAATGTGTTTCTTTGATTCTTGTGATGATTTTTGTCTTAAAAATCTGTTTTTGTTTTGTTTTGTTTTGTTTTTCCCTGATGTAAGTATGGTTGCCCTTGCTTTCTTTCAGTTGCTATTTACATGCAGTATCTTTTGTCTTTCTTTCACTTTCTGCCTTGGCGTATCTTTGGATCTAAAGTGAGTCTGTTAAAAATAGCAGAGTATAGTTGAATAACTTTTTAAAAAATACATTCTGCTAATATCTGCCCTTCAGTTGAAGAGACTAATTTACCTTCAAAATAATTACTGATAGAAAACTTATTTCTGTTATTCTTTTACATTTTCTCTATGTCTTAAATCTTTTTTGGTCCTCAATTCTCCCATTACTGCTTTATTATTTATTTAATTGATGTTTTGTAATGAACCGCTCTGATTTTCTTCTCATTTCCTTTTATGGATGTTTTCTAGGTATTTTATGAGTGGTTATTCCGGGGATTCCATTTAAACCCTTAGGTTCATAACAATAGTTTGAATTAATACCAGCTAAATTTGAATAGTGTACAAAAACTATTCCTCTATTCAGGTTTTCCTCTACCCCTTTATGTTGTCATTTTTGTTGTATGTTGTATTTGTTATATGCTGTATTCTTCTCTCTTTTTTCTTCATTAATCTGGAAAAAGATTTGTTAGTTTTGGTAATCTTTTACAAGAATAAATTTTTGTTTTCAGTGATTTTTTGCTATATTCTTTTTTTTCCATTTTATTTATTTTTTCAGTGTAACAGTATTCATTGTTTTTGCACAACACCCAGTGCTCCATGCAAAACGTGCCCTCCCCATTACCCACCACCTGTTCCCCCAGCCTCGCACCCCTGACCTTTCAAAACCCTCAGGTTGTTTTTCAGAGTCCATAGTCTCTTATGGTTCGCCTCCCCTTCCAAATTTTTTTTTTTTTTAATAAACATATAATGTATTTTTATCCCCAGGGGTACAGGTCTGTGAATCGCCAGGTTTACACACTTCACAGCACTCAACGATAGCACATACCCTCCCCAATGTCCATAGCCCCCTCCCCCTCTCCCAATCCCACCTCTCCCCAGCAACCCCCAGTTTGTTTTGTGAGATTAAGAGTCATTTATGGTTTGTCTCCCTCCCAATCCCATCTTGTTTCATTTATACTTCTCCTATCCCCCTAACACCCCATGTTGCTTCTCCATGTCCTCATATCAGGGAGATCATATGATAGTTGTCTTTCTCCAATTGACTTATTTCACTAAGCATGATACGCTCTAGTTCCATCCACGTCGTCGCGATAAAGAAGATGTGGTATATATACACAATGGAATACTATGCAGCCATCAAAAGAAATGAAATCTTGCCATTTTTTGCTATATTCTAATCTTTACTTCATATATATATGAACCCATTAATTTAGACTTATAATTATAGTTTATAGCTGCATATCCATCAATATAGACTTATAATTAAAGTTTTATGCATTTGTCTTCTAAGACACACAGAAAAAAACAACCCAAAACACAAAGATGCCAGCTTTTATATTTATCTTTATGGTCAATTTTACTAGAATTTTTATTTCATCAGATCTTTTCTTTTTTTTTTTTAAGATTTTGTTTATTTGACAGATCACAAGTAGGCAGAGAGGTAGGCAGAGAGAAGGGAGGAAGCAGTCTCCCTGCTGAGCAGAGAGCCCAATGTGGGGCTCAATCCCAGGACCCTGGGATCATGACCTGAGCCGAAGGCAGAGGCTTTAATCCACTGAGCCACCGAGTCTCCCTTCATCAGATATTTTCAAGTTACTCTCTGATATCCTCTTATTTCAGCCTGTAGAGTTCCCCTTAACATTTGTTGTAGGGCAGGTTTACTAATGACAGAATCGCTTAGCTTTTGCTTATTTGGGAATATCTTAATTTCTCCTCATTCTTATGGATGGTTTTCCTGAGTATAGAATTCTTCGTTGACAGCTTTTGTTTCTTTCACCATTTTAAATGTCAACCCACTTCCTTCTGGTCTCCATGGTTTCTGAAAACAAGTCAGTTTTGAGGTGTACAATATGTTGATTTGATACTTTTATATATTATGACTTGATCATCATTGTATCATTAGTTAATACCTCTATCACCTTATGTAATTATTATTTCTTTCTTGTGTTGGGAATAATGAAATATAGCCTCTTAGCAAGTTTAATGTATATAATATAATATTGTTGCCTATAGTCACTATGTTTCATTAGATTTCCAGGACTTATTTATCTACTAGTTGTAAGTTTGTACACTTAAACAACATCTGTCCCATTTTTCCATTTTTTAAAAAATTTTTTGAGAGACGTCCTAACTGTTCCATAGTAGCTGAACCAATCTACATTCTTACCAATAGCATACAAGGGCTCCTTTCTCCACATCCTTGCCAATACTTGCTATCTGCTACATTCTTGATTATAGCTATTCTAGCAGGTGTCAGATAATATCTCATTGTGGTTTTGATTTGGATTTCCCTGATGATTAGTGATTTTGAGCATTCTCTCATGTACCTGTTGGCCATTTGGGCAATGTGATCTTACAGACAGAAAAATCTAAAGATGTCAAAAATAGGTTGTTAGAAGTAAAATGTCTATACTATCTAAAGCGATCTACACATTTAATGCAATTCTTATCAAAATATCACCAGCATTTTTCACAGAGTTAGAACAAACAATCTTAAAATTTGTATAGAACCACAAAAGACCCCAAATAGACACAGCAGTTCTGAAAAAGAAAAGCAAAACTGGAGACATCACAATTCTAGACTTCTAGCTGTATTACAAAGCTATAATCATCAAGGCAGTACAGTACTGGCACAAAAACACACACACAGATCAATGGATCAGAATAGAGAACCCAAAAATGGACCCACAACTACATGGTAAACTAATCTTCGACAAAATTAATTTTCCCAATGGCAAAACACAGTCTCTTCAAACATGGTTTTGAAAAAACTGGACAGCAACATGCAGAAGAATGAAACTGGACCACTTTCTTACACCATACACCAAAAATAAATTCAAATGCATAAAAGATCTTATTGTGAGACAGGAAACAATCAAAACCCAAGAGGAGAACATGGGAAGAAACCTCTTTGACTTTCGGCCACAGCAACCTCTTAGAAGACTTTATATTTTTAAGATGTTAATACTAGGGGCATCTGGGTGGCTCAGTCCTTAAGCATCTGCCTTCAGCTCAGGTCATGATCCCAGGGTTCTGGGATTGAGTCCTGCATCTGGCTTCCTGCTCGGTCAGAAGACTGCTTCTCCCTCTTACACTCCCCCTGCTTTTATTCCCTCTTTTGCTATGTTTCTCTCTGTCAAATAAATAAATAAAAAATCTTTAAAAAAATAAATGTTTAAAAAAATAAGATGTTAATACTACTCAAAGCAATCTACAGATTCAGTGCAATATCTATAAAAATCCTAATGGCATTTTTTTCCAGAAATGGAAAGATCCATCCTAAAATTTATATAGGAGGGAAACCTACTAATATAATATACAATAAAGAACAATTTTAAAATTATTTATTTTTATTTCAGAACATTAAATACATGTATATTGGAAATATCTTGACTGTGCTCCATGTGTATTTTTCTTATCCAATTTTCAAATTTCTTCTTAATTTTTGTTTATTTCCGTTAACTTTCTCATATTTTTATTGTCTATTTTTCTTATTTTGCTTTATCATCTCATAATTAAGCCTTCATTTATTAAATAATTTTTGTCTTCCCCCCCCATTTACTTTCTGCTTTTTCATTTCATATCTTCCTATTGTTTTATGATATCTTCTGAGTTTTTGAATTTCTGTTTCATGGTGCTTGTATCTGGTATTTATTGCAACAATAATACAGTATAACAAATCATTCCAAAACTTAGTGGTTAAAACAGATCTATGAGCCTGCAAGCATCTCAGGTCTGCTATTTGGGCCAGATTGAGACCATCTTTTTTTTTTCTTTTTTTTTAAAGATTTTTATTTATTTGATAGACAGAGATTGCAACTAGTCAGAGAGGCAGACAGGGAGAGAGAGGAGGAAGCAGGCTCCCTGCTGAGCAGAGAGCCCGATGTGGGGCTTGATCCCAGGACCTTGGGGTCATGATCTGAGCCGAAGGCAGAGGCTTTAACCCACTGAGCCACCCAGGCGCCCCCAGACTGAGACCATCTTAACTGAGCTCACTTTTGTGTCTTTGTTGGGTTGGCAGGTAGACTGTAGGCTAGCAGGTCTAACTCAGCTGAGATGTCTTAACATCCACCCATGCAGTCTCTCATTGTTCAGTAGGCTATCAAAAGATTGTTATCAGAACATAGGTGAAAGAATAACAGAAAAATCAGAAATGTATACAAGAGTTTAATCAAGCCTCTGTGGATATCATTCTAACATCTCATTGGTTAAACCAAGTCACATAGCAAGACTAACAGTCAGAATGGGATGGGACCATAAGATTATAGGGCAAAGGTCATGGAAAGAGGCAGACTATTATTTAAGTCCATTAAGGCAATAAATATGGCACACTGAATTACGTTGTTTTGTTATATTCCTTCGGCTTTGAGTTAGTATTTTTCTGAAGTTATTTTTTCTGCCATATATCTCATTTCTCATTTTCTATTTTTAAGCTTTTAAGTTTTTTCCTTATATTATTATGTTTAAAAAGCTGTAGTTTTATTTCTCTTATTCATTTGTGATTATTCTAAAATTTTCCTCACCAACTACTAAAAAAAAAAACACCATAAAAATCCTATGGGGGTGATCATTTGGGTGGCTTTTTCAGTTTCTTTATTTCTTCTATTATTGACATGATGAAAAAAAAGCACTTTTTGAAATATAAACCCCTCATATGTAGACTATAAAAAGTGTCTTCCATTTTCCTTAACAAATTTGAATAAGAGACAGCTTTGAAAATATTTTGCATTGTTCAATAAGATGTATGTCATCTTCTATGATGTTGTAATTGTATTCTTATGCATATAGCCCACATAAATTCTTGCTTATTTGATCAGGATACATTTTCAAGAATGCCCATAGCAGGAATATTTATAACGGCCGAAATATGAAAATATCCTGAAAGTTTATTACAATATAACAGGTAAATGAATTATGATATCATCTTGCTATAAAATACATTCAACAATGAATAAAATGCAATGAAAATCAACAGTATGAACAAAATTTTTATAAAAGATTTATTTATTTATTTGAGAGAGAGAGCACACAAGTGGAGCATAGGGGAAGGAGCAGAGGGAGAGGGAAAGAGGGAATCTCAAACGGACTCTCTGCAGATGGTGGAGTCCAGTGAGGGCTAGGTCTCCGGACCCTGAGATCATGAGCAGAAATCAAGAGTTAAATGCTTAACCACCCGACTGAATCACCCAAGAGCCCACGTGAACAAATCTTAAAGATATAGTCTTGAAAAAAAGAAACAAGATATAGCTGAATGCATCATGTATAACTTCAATGATATATCATTCAAAAATGGTAATATGAGACAATATTATTTAGATTTGAGTAGTTAAAAGACAAAGGTGTGAATGCTATCAAAGTCAGGATATTAGTACTGTTGAAGGAAGGGAGTAATGACTGGATATGTTGGAGGTATGGGGTTCTTGTTATGCTCTATGTTATCATCCTGGTTTGGGATTATATGAGAGTTCATTTTATAAGACAGCTATGTTTGCAAGGTCTGTTATATATCAAAGTAGAAATATTGAAAATACATTTGGATATATGAGTCCGGAATTTAGAGAAGTCTAGCCTGGAATATAAATTTAAGGAGTCTTTGGTGTGCAGACATAATATAAGGCATAAATCTAAATGAGATATATAACAATGTGTTTAGGAAGTGGTTTCTCTTGGATTGAGTTATGTTTCCTCAAAACTAACATGTTCAAGTCCTCCCAGTACCTGAGAATGTGACCTTATTTGGAAATAGGGTCAGTGGAGGTACAATTAATTAGAATGAGGTCATGCTAGAGTAGAGTGGGCCTTTAATCCAGTATGACCTGTCCTTGTACAAATGGGACATTTGGACATGGCTAGGACAGAGAAAGAATGTTATCTGAATATGAAGGCAGAGATGAGGTGATATGTCTACAAACTAAAGAACACCAGATTGCCAGCACACCACCAGAAGCTAGGGGAGGCATGTGACACATTCTCCTTCATAGCTCTCAGAAGGAACCAACCCTGCCAATAACTTGATCTTGGACTTCTAGCTTCCAGACTGTTAGAAAATAAACTTTGGAGGGGTACCTGTGTAGCTCAGTAAGTTAAGCATTTGCTTTCTGCTTAGGTCATGATCTCAAGGTCCTGTCTCTGTTCAGCAGGGAATCTGCTTCTCCTTCTTCCTCTGCCCCTTGTCCCCTACCCCTACTCATGTGCATGTTCTCTCTCTCAAATACAAATTAAAATCTCAAAAAAAAAAAAAAAGAAAAGAAAAAAGAAAAAGAAAAGAAATTTTGGTTATTTAAACCACTCAGTTTCTGGTAGTTTGTTATAGCCACCCTAGTAAACTAATACACATTCCAAGGCTAAGACCCAACATTAAGAGGCTGAAAAAATGGGAAAGAACTAAAAAAGGAGGTCAGTGTGATAGGATGAAAACCTTTAGAAGATGAGGCCCTGGAATCCAAGTGATGAGTTACAAAAGGAAGGACTGGTCAAGTGTATCGAAGTTGTATGAGAACTAAGAATTAATCCTTGGGTTTCACAAAGTTAAGGGGTCAGTGACATGACTGAGTAAATTTTGATGGAAAAGCTGAAGGCAAACACCACTGAAGGATGTTTAAGACAGAATAGAATAAGAAGAGAGTACTTGAAGATGCCTAGCAGTGTCACAGTTCTCATGTGGAGTTGATAGAGCAGCGGAAAAATGGTGCAGTAACTGCAGATTTAATTGGATTGGAAATGTTTTAAGATGGATGGAAAAAGTAATACATTTGTATACTCGTGTGAGTGATCTAACAGGGTAGGATAAGTTGATTTTTTAGAGAGTTACTGGACTGCAGGCATCAAACAGACCAAAGGAGATAGTATTTGGTAAGGAAACTGGGCACGCTGTCCTTAGAAATAGGAAAAAGGAGAGGTGCCTGGGTGGCTCAGGCACTGAAGCATCCGATTCTTGAGTTGGGGTCAGGTCATGATCTCAGGGCTGTGGGATTGAGCTCCGCACTGGACTTTGCACTGGGCCTGGAGCCTGCTTAAGATTCTCCTCTCTTCCTCTCCCTCTGCCCCTCTACCTCACTAACAGAAAGAAAGAAAGAAAGAAAGAAAGAAAGAAAGAAAGAAAGAAAGAAAGAGAAAGATTCATTCATAAACTAATTCCTTTATGAATTCATTCATAAAAGGAAAAGGGATAGTGGGAAAGTAGTAATTTAAAGCATGTAGACATGTATATATAGTGGGAGGTGGTGGAAATTCTCTACACACCTAAAAATAAAAACTAAGCTAAATAGGACCCAAGCTTTCTAGAATAAACAGGTGTCAAGGTTTCAAGAAAATGGGAAAGGTTTGAAAAGCCCAGTGAAGTGAGTGAACAGATTGGAGGAATGTAAAATAAGTGTTTAGCAACAGCAAGGGACTGTTTGAGATTAGTGGTCTTGAATGCGTTGGGAGGACATTTAATATAGTTATTAGTTTTCTCCCCAGCCACATTCAGCTGGTTGGTTCAGCTGGCCTTTCCTTGAGGGCCAGGTGGAGAGAATAAGAGCCGGAGCAGCAGTCACTGGCATCTTGCAGGGGCTGTGATGAGTTGGAAACAGCTGGGAGGCCAATTTAGAAGACATTTTCAGAAACCTCTTATTTGCCAACAGTGGTATTAGTAGAATTCCTTTAATAAGTGTCTTCCCAGAAAGAATGCTAAATAAATCTTCATTTTTCTTTTAATTATGGCAGATTTATCGTGAAGAAATCGCCACATAATAAGGCACATCTGTTTAAATAATGATTAAAATGTTAGAAAGATATTATAAATCCACATTATAGTAGTAACAAAAACAGTAACTATCAATCGTACTGCAAATTACTGTTAACAACGTACTTTGCACATATAGTCTTTTATTTATGTTTCATACCTTCATTAAGAGGTATTATTATCTTCATGTTACTTAAAAGGAAACTGAGTTTCAGAAAGATTATTTTGAGTGATTTGTGACAATCACTGCATATCTCTTAATTGTTGCCTAACCATTAAAATTTTAGAGAGTTTACAGCAGTTGCTCAAAAATAGTGTTTCTTGCTTGATTACTTGCTGTAATAGCATTTCATTTAATCCTAGGAAAATGTGAAGTTAGCAAATTACAGAGATTCAAAAAAGAGTAAAAAGTTATTTGGAGACATTTCCCATAAGGGAATGACCATGAATGATTAAAAAAAGGGGGGGAGTGTGAGTACATGATGCACTTGGGAGGGAGGATTCACCAATCAGGTCACAATCAAATATCACAATTTCCAGGTTGAACTTTATTTTGTTCTTTCTTGGTTAAAATTAGTTAGTATTCATTTTTTTTCTTCCATATTGCTATAGATTATATAAGTCAAAGTTTAGTCAGGAATCTAGATATTTTGGTAGACAAGATTTAATACATATTAATGTAGGAATTAGAGTCCTACAGAACCATTGGTAAGGCTGGGTGAATGAAGGTCAGAAAAACCACTGCTGACTTTGGGGAAATCAGATAGTGCAAACTGTCTATGAGCTTCGCTCCCTGCTGCATGGAGAAAAGTGGTTTGAACATTGCCAGGGTGCCTCTGAGAGATACCTCTACTGCCTGGTTACATATATATCAGCCTAACTATTAGAAGAGGAAAATGACTTTTGCTTTCTACCTACCTAATTTCAAACAAATGCCTATAATAAAAATCTAAGCTGGAATATTGCTGTCAAGAACCTGGAAAGCATAATTTTTAGGTTCCAAAGCTTGTGTTACAAAGGAGAGTTTAGAATAATCAGATGCTAATAAATATCAATAAATGATATGTGATTTATTCAGTCCTCCTCCATGGATTCCTGGTATCCAGGAAACACTTCTATTTACATTTAAGCTCTTAAAAATAATTCAAGGCAACAGTATGTATCCACCTAATATGAATGACAATTAGTTTGTATATTCTTCCTTTCCTGGTCAGAATATGAGAGAACCAGTGAGAGAGCAAGAGAGAAAGTCCCACAGATTGCTGTTTCCATCTCTGTGTAATAATTGTTGCAGCTCCTGCCCACTAACAAATTACTTTACATTCTCCAACTTAAAAGAAAAAAAATAGAAAACTAAATAAAAATACACTAGATGCACAGCTTGTATAAAATATGTGGGAAGAAGAGAAGGATAAAATGTAAATTTAGTTGATATGTACACATATAATAGCAATCTAGGAGTTATTTCTTAAAGTGAAATAATTATTTGTGGAAGAAGGCATTGCTTTGCTCCATATAAATAGTGACTGCATATTGCATCCCCATTGGTGACAGATACATTGAGCCTCTTGGCATCTTCTGCTTCACAACTGGCTGAGCATCTTGTCCTCAAGTCTTCACTACCTGCAGACCATTCGCCTACTCTGATCCTCACTCAAATGCATGCCTTTGGGCAACTTGCTAAACGGCTGGGAGCAACATGCTCAAATAATGTAACTGTTTGCAGAATCTCAAGAAATCTAACATGTCTCTTTTTTAGTAAAGTACAGTAACTTTTCTTTTATTTTGGTAGGACGTTTTGACAAGCCTTAAACTAAAAACGCCATCAAGGTGGCATGCATCTGAATTCTGAATTTTAATGAATACAGGCACATTTCTTGCCAAGCCAATTAGGATATTTGCTACTTCTTCTCTGATCCAAACACCATGATAAACTTTAACATGGTGGACCAGAGGCAGATCCTGTTTACCAACATCTTTGCGTTTTATTATATTTCTTCTTCTCTGGTATACAATCTCAAAGCACATCCTTACACACATTCTCCAATTTTCTTTTCATATAAATTGACAAAATGATTACAATTATTTTGGTTAATATGTTCTCTCATTTGAGAGTAAGATGAAAGGAAACTTATTTTTTTAGAATCAACTAGGATTTGACCTTCATGACAAATACGCGGGCTCACAATTTGGTGGGGAATAGATCTTGAGGAGAAATAGTATGCTCTGCAAGAATTTAATTGCCTTATTCTGGAGTCTTCCAATAAGAGGACACTCATTTCAGATGGATGAGAAGGAATGGAGTCTGTTGGCCTGGAAGACATAGTGAAATTTTGAGGTCTAAAGTATTCATAACTGCCAGAATTCACCACTATTCCACTATTCCAAATTTATGTCTTATTTTTCCCCCATTCAATGCTTTGAGTTTCATATAAGAGTCCTATAGAGTCTGTGAATGACTCAATTAACTGTAATTTTGGACAATGAATGTTAACTTTGGTTTTATTTTTAACATGGGCCTGAGGTTCCAGGGGATTAAAGATTCTTTAAAAGCAGTAATAGAATATTGTTGGGTTTTTGGCATGCCAGAGTCTACTAGCATTTCATTTATCTTAGCAATGGTATCATTGTTTTCACATAAAACTTGGTCTGATAATCAATTACAGTTTCCCACCTTGGAGCCATATTTGTTAAAAAAAATTCTGCATTGGTCAAGGTTTTTGTTAGGAAAAACAACAACAACACAACACACTTGCTCTAGGTATTTCAGAGGGAACAGATTTAATACAGGGAATTCAATGCTTACTTCCGAAGAGCTAGCTAAACATTGGCCAAGGAGAAGCCCTGCTGGATTTAATGTGTCTAGGAAACATTGCAGGAAATCAGTGATAATGATCTAGACCCTTGGAGCACCAAAGCTCAAGAATCAAAGGAGTTTTCCATGAAACTAATGAGAGCTGTCTGTTCACTCACTTCCTTGGAGTCTACAAAGGAAGAGAAATATATATTCTCTTCTCCTTATTGAATCTCAAAACATTAGTTTAACTGTTGCAATATAAAGTAGGACCCTGATGGCAAGAGATTCTGGGAAATACCATTTTCCAGACTCTGTGACACAGGGGGATAGTTTAAGTGGCCAAAAATAGCAATGCATATGTAAAACCTTATATAACTATTTTTAACAATTTTGCATCAGTGTCATTTACATCTGTATTTTTCATATATCATCTGACAACTATTCAGTGAATTTGACATGACAATCCTGTCAAGTAATCATCCTGAAGTATCTCTTATATTGACCCACTTTTCTCCATCCCACTCAGTGATTCTAAATCTGTCCATCACAATCTTTCCATTGGTTGGCTACGAGAGCCTCCTAATAGTTCTCCTTGTTTCAAGTATCATTTGCCCCCAATCTGCTCTCACTGAAGTCAGAACAGTATTTTAACTCACAAATCTGATTATGACACTTTGTTGCTCAAAATGTTAAATTTCTCCTCGATATTCTTAGGTTAAGGAAAAATTGTAAATGTAGTCCAGTAAATGTAATTATTTGGACTTCGCTACCTTTTCCAAGCCCTCTCATTGGCTCTAAGTCAAATATCATGAATTGCTATTCATAGTTACAAGAAAAATTCAGCTTCTTTGATCAACTTTCTTCTTCTCCAATATCATCCCTAATTTACTCCGTATTTCCTCTCCCACTGATCACTTTCTCATGGTCTGACCAAAGCTTTAACTGCATGCTTACTCATCCAAAGAATTTTTTTCAACATTTAGACTCAGCTACAATCCGACTGCTCTGTGTTTGCCAGTTTCTCCTGCAGAGGAGATCCTTCACTAATTCCCACTGCATTTACCGTGTTGTCATACATGGAATCTGTACTTCCTTAATTCTCACTGCTACTTCCCAAGCATCGCTTTTTAGTGCATGTAAACATTTTCCTGTCTTTCAAGTTTTCCCTCTATTTATCATCCTTTGATACTGTCATTTGCTGAAGTCGTTGGTATTTCTTTTTATTTCAAAATAAATAGCCTCCATAATGACTTCAAAGAATACATGGCTAGCTTGCCGTGCCCCTTATTTTCATAGACATTTGACTTCCTGTATTTCAGTTCTCTCAATGTCTACCTTACTTTAGACAAACGTTGTCATGGTCACAGCTGGATTTTATCATCACTTATCATTTCATTACCTTCACTATAATAAACTCCAAAATACTAATATCTAATCACAGCCTCCATTCATTTCAGCTTCTCACTTCATTACTTTCACTATATAGCATTTTATCTTTATCATGTCATTGGCTTTTTAATTCCTCCTTCATTTGTCTCCCATTCCCATTGCTTCATTTATTTCTTATGGATCCCAGTCTCAGGAGTGGATCATATCAGCATTTTATTTGTAACCTGCTTATTTGATTTGGTTGTTTGGATTGTTTTACTGGCTTGTTGATGCAATTTTTGTCACAAGCTTCATAAAAATTCTTTAAAATTAGCTCAATCAAGTGATCTACCTCTTCTCAGGATGCTGAGAGTTGCTGGAGAAAATCATATATCTTTGCAGATGGATGCTTCTATACTTTTTTATACTCACTGGACACTCAGTTCTATTAGCAATCATTTTCCTTATTCTTGTGTCCTACATTCTGTGGCCACAAACATACACATTTCGGTATATATCTACAGTCACTAACTGTGTGAGGACACATGGCCCTCCCCTCTGTGAAGATTATGTGGTAAGTTTGGGTATTAAGGTTGTGCGTGATGCACCTGCATCCTGGCATTCTGGAATGGGGCACAGTGACTCCGAAGAAGCAAGCAAGTCTCATAGCTTGAGTCTGGGAAGGTCCAGTGAACATTGTTTGAAGAGCTCAAGCCCTATCACATTCCTGGACAAAGACCCTTGTGTAGGAATAGCAGCCCTTCTGGGTGGGCTCTGCCTCCTCCCAGCATCCCTTGAGTCCTTAGTCCCTTCATTCTGTGCCCACTTTTAGGGTATCCTAAAAGTTCTCTGCAGGAAAAAGAGGCAAGATATACTGATAATTGAGAAACGGGAAGAGATTAGGGAAGATGTTTGAGGATGATAATAACTATTTGGAAGAGGCATTAGGAGAAATGACAAGAAGGTATAGTCAATAATACTGTATTACAGATTTGAAAGTTGCTAAGAAAGGAAATCGTAACAGTTTTCATTACAAAAAAAGTATAACTTTGGTAAAGATGGTAATTAGAGTTACTGCAGCTATCATTTCACAATGTATACAAATGTCAGATCATTAAGTTGTACACCTGAAACTAATGTAATATTACATACTGATTATATCTCAATTTTTTAAAGAAAAGGAGAAAAAGGTGAACATGAATAAAAGTACCCCCACATTCTGTGCCCACAAACATACATGTTTCAGTGTATATCTATAGTTACTTTTTAACCACTTTCTGAGTAAAAAAGATGTTTCTTTTGTCTTTAAAGTTTCTCAGCCATGGTTCTAAATATCATTTTCCTTAGTAATTGCTCTAAAAACTATCTGTTTCTTTTATAAATCAGATCTCTGAAATTCTTCCTTAAAACCCACGCTACTCTCTGGTTCCTAAACTTTTTATTTTTTTTCCCTTCCATAGGTAGGATATTGAACAAAACTTTGACTAACTTTCATAATGTCTTTGCTTCCTATTCTTGAAGTAGATGAATTTGGATTTCATCATCACCATTAGACTTTTATACTCCAATTTAATAAGAATTATTTAAAGTTGTTAAATAAAATGGCCATTTTTCTATCCTAATTTAAGCTCTTATAAGCATTGGGTTGGTGACAATGTACTGTATGAAATACTTTTTTTCTGCTTGACTTTATGGCTAACACTAGTTACCTCTTTTCCTTATTTTAGTTCTTTCTTAAACTTCTCTGTGGATTCTTCTTTTTCCAGCCCCCAAGACATCAGAGTTCTCCAACATTTTGCCATCAAACTGCTTTCTACATCCTGTTCTGTACACTCTTTGTCAGTGATCTTATCTTTTCCCATGGTTTCAATTGGTATCTATATGTTGACGACTGTCAAATATGTTTCTTTAGTCCAGAATTCTCTTCTGCTCTTCAGGTTTATATGTTCAACTATGTACTGAGTATCTACATTGAATGACTCACATATACTTTAAATCAATTTGTCCTTGGATGAACTTATTATTTCATCTTATCCAAACCTGTAGTTTTTCTTACGTTCTCATCTTTTTCAATAGCACAATTATCCATAAAACTGCCAAGCCCTGAGTCCTGCACATCATTCCTGATTCTTTTATTTCTCTTATTAATAATTCTACTTTTATATTTCTTGATTATCTGCAAAAGGCTATCTTTCTTATATTTCCCACTCCAACATTGTGTTACTTCTTCATTTGAGATCTTATTTTCTGTGAATTTCTGAAATAATCATCTTCCTGCTATCCATTTCTTTAAACTTGTCTAATCCCTAGCCATTTCTACAGTTACTGGAATTTATTTTCTAAGATATAACATTCATGATGTCATTCCCCTCTTTAAGTTCTTTATTGGCTCTTGAGACCTACAGATCAACAGCTATGCTTCCTAGCATGCAGGAAACAGTTCTCCACTAACTGGACCCTGTCTATTTTCCTTGTCTTACCTCTTGCTGCATCTCCTACACTCTCTTTGCCAGGACTTCCTTTGGAATTGTGTGTTCTTTTGTGACTCGGGGTTTTTGCACATATGGAATCATATGTCTGAAACAACTTATCTTAACTGCTCCAAGAGTACTTCATATTTCTATCTCTCATAGCACATTTTTTTTTTGTTTTTGTTTTTGTTTTTATTTGTTTATTTACAGCATAACAGTGTTCATTGTTTTGGCATCACACCCAGTGCTCCATGCAGTACCTGCCCTCCCTATTACCCACCACCTGGTTCCTCAACCTCCCCCCCCCCCGCCCCTTCAAAACCCTCTGGTTGTTTTTCAGAGTCCATAGTCTCTCATGGTTCGTCTCCCCTTCCAGTTTCCCTCAACTCCCTCTCCTCTCCATCTCCCCATGTCCTCCATGTTATTTGTTATGCTCAACAAATAAGTGAGACCATATGATACTTGACTCTCTCTGCTTGACTTATTTCGCTCAGCATAATCTCTTCCAGTCCTGTCCATGTTGCTACAAAAGTTGGGTATTCATCCTTTCTGATGGAGGCATAATACTCCATTGTGTATGTGTACCACATCTTCCTTATCCATTCATCCGTTGAAGGGCATCTTGGTTCTTTTCACAGTTTGGCGACCGTGGCCATTGCTGCAATAAACATTGGGGTACAGATGGCCCTTCTTTTCACTACATCTGTATCTTTGGGGTAAATACCCAGCAGTGCATTTGCAGGGTCATAGGGAAGCTCTATTCTTAATTTCTTCAGGAATCTCCACACTGTTTCCAAAGTGGCTGCACTAACTTGCATTCCCACCAACAGTGTAAGAGGGTTCCCCTTTCTCCACATCCTCTCCCACACACGTTGTTTCCTGTCTTGCTAATTTTGGCCATTCTAACTGGTGTCAGGTGGTATCTCAATGGGGTTTTAATTTGAATCTCCCTGATGGCTAGTGATGATGAACATTTTTTCATGTGTCTGATAGCCATTTGTATGTCTTCGTTGGAGAAATGTCTGTTCATATCTTCTGCCCATTTTTTGATATGATTATCTGTTTTGTGTGTGTTGAGTTTGAGAAGTTCTTTATAGATCCTGGATATCAACCTTTTGTCTGTACTGTCATTTGCAAATATCTTCTCCCATTCCGTGGGTTGCCTTTTTGTTTTGTTGACTGTTTCCTTTGCTGTGCAGAAACTTTTGATCTTGATGAGGTCCCAAAAGTTCATTTTTGCTTTTGTTTCCTTGGCCTTTGGAGACATATCTTGAAAGAAGTTGCTGTGGCTGATATCGAAGAGGTTACTGCCTATGTTCTCCTCTAGGATTCTGATAGATTCCTGTCTCATGTTGAGGTCTTTTATCCATTTCTTTTTTTTTTTTTTTTTTTTTTTTTTTTTTTTTTTTTAGACAATTTACTTCCCCCTTTTATTAATTTTTTCAGCGTAACAGTATTCATTCTTTTTGCACAACACCCAGTGCTCCATGCAAAACGTGCCCTCCCCATCACCCACCACCTGTTCCCCCAACCTCCCACCCCTGACCCTTCAAAACCCTCAGGTTGTTTTTCAGAGTCCATAGTCTCTTATGGTTCGCCTCCCCTCCCCAATGTCCATAGCCCGCTCCCCCTCTCCCAATCCCACCTCCCCCCAGCAACCCCCAGTTTGTTTTGTGAGATTAAGAGTCATTTATGGTTTGTCTCCCTCCCAATCCCATCTTGTTTCATTTATTCTTCTCCTATCCCCCTCCCCCCCCCATGTTGCTTCTCCATGTCCTCATATCAGGGAGATCATATGATAGTTGTCTTTCTCCGATTGACTTATATAGCAGCAATGTCTACAATAGCCAGACTATGGAAAGAACCTAGATGTCCATCAACAGATGAATGGATCAAGAAGATGTGGTATATATACACAATGGAATACTATGCAGCCATCAAAAGAAATGAAATCTTGCCATTTGCGACGACGTGGATGGAACTAGAGCGTATCATGCTTAGAGGTCTTTTATCCATTTCAAGTTTATCTTTGTGTACGGTGTAAGAGAATGGTCGAGTTTCATTCTTCTACATATCGCTGTCCAGTTTTCCCAGCACCATTTATTGAAGAGACTGTCTTTTTTCCATTGAATATTTTTTCCTCTTTTGTCGAAGATTGTTTCACCATAGAGTTGAGGGTCCATATCTGGGGTCTCCACTCTGTTCCACTGGTCTATGTGTCTGTTTTTATGCCAGTACCACGCTGTCTTGGTGATCACAGCTTTGTAGTAAAGCTTGAAATCGGGTAACGTGATGCCGCCAGTTTTGTTTTTGTTTTTCAACATTTCCTTAGCAATTCGGGGTCTCTTCTGATTCCATACAAATTTTAGGATTATTTGCTCCAGCTCTTTGAAAAATATCAGTGGAATTTCGATCGGAATGGCATTAAAAGTATAGATTGCTCTAGGCAGTATAGACATTTTAACAATGTTTATTCTTCCAATCCAAGAGCATGGAACAGTCTTCCATCTTTTTGTGTCTTCTTCAATTTCTTTCATGAGTGTTCTGTAGCTCCTTGAGTACAGGTCCTTTACCTCTTTGGTTAGGTTTATTCCCAGGTATCTTATGGTTCTTGGTGCTATAGTAAATGGAATCGATTCTCTAATTTGCCTTTCTGTATTTTCATTGTTAGTGTATAAGAAAGCCACTGATTTATGTACATTGACTTTGTATCCTGCCACGTTACTGAATTGCTGTATGAGTTCTAGTAGTTTGGGGGTGGATTCTTTGGGGTTTTCCATATAAAGAATCATGTCATCTGTGAAGAGAGAGAGTTTGACTTCTTCCTTGCCAATTTGGATACCTTTTATTCCTCTTTGTTGTCTGATTGCCGTTGCTAGAACTTCTAATACTATGTTGAACAAGAGTGGTGAGAGTGGGCATCCTTGTCGTGTTCCTGATCTCAACAAGAAGGCTCCAAGCTTTTTCCCATTGAGGATGATATTTGCTGTGGGTCTTTCTCATAGCACATTTTATTGTAAAATAAATGTAGAATCCCTGCAGATTCTAAATCTTTTGAAGGAAATAAAAATGTAAACACTTCAAAATTTATTTAGAATAGAACAAATTTAATGAAAAATTAATGAACAAACCCAAAATATAAGATAAGGTTTAGTCCAGTCTAAACAAGAGCCCCTTCATTCTGTTTTTTTGTAAACATGTTAATAGCTCCTTTGAAATAAGTCTATTATAGTGGCATTGCTTCGTACAGAGCCATGTTTTATTTTTGACATATATTTATTTATGCCAAAATATATGTTGAATGTTCAATAACATAAATGAGTACCACTGTATTACTTAACATATTACATAATGTTGGTATGGTTGGGTGGTAGTGAGTTTTTTCAAGAAAGCAGGAATTTAACAGTTTATGTAATGTTGTCTACTCATAGTAAGATTAAAAGTGATTATACATGAAAATATCATTGAACTCCCTGATATTAAGAGTGAAAAATAAGCTATATTAGAAACATGAAGTGTTTCCCATGCTTCCCATCCTCTCTTGTCTGGTGATTAATAGATGTCCAGGAGTCATGATGTATTTCCTCCCAACAGCTCTGGAACAGTATCCTACAGGATTTATTATGATTTATCATGCTGATGACTTAACATTTCTATTGCACTATAGCACCAAATTAATTATATTGACTTAATTAGCATTTTGAGAATCAGGCACCCTGCCTCTGTGACATAAAAAATATCATGCACCCACCTACTTTCGTGGGGGCTATCAATATTTGCTTTTCCAAATATTAATGCACATGAATGGCTCTGTGTCAGTTTTTATTTCATAAGTCAAATGTATGTGTATTTGTTTATAAGATTTCATATTCGATTACACTTTATTAAGCATTTTAGAGAAAACTGTCCTAAAAAGAGAGGGAAGGCTGAAGAACACTGCAAAAGCTCAGCTGTTCCATTTTATCCTTCCAAGAATTTCAGATGAAGTTTAATCTTGGAAACTCTAAATACACTCACTGATAGCATGCCATTTATCACACCTAAACAAAGTCCGGGGTCCCACAGTTTAACTGAATCCCATTTTAATAACACAACGGAGAGATGTTTTCTCCCTTAGTACATACACCAAATATGTTATTGATTTTTTTTCTGCTGATCCTGCAGGCAATGTTCCCACTTCATGTCTCCCTTTGTTTCTCCAGCCTTCTGCAAACCACATGGGTGATGCATGAACAATAGATATTAGGTCATTCTCTTGTTCAGTTGCTCTTTCTTTTGACTACTAGGATATTTTTGCACTTTACATATTCAGCAGCTTTTATGTTTAGCTCAAATGGCCAGAAACACCATCTTCCTTACTTGCTTCTATGTCAATACACTGACAAAAACTACATTTCCCATTCCAGGTGCGTCTGCTCTGGTAGCGAATTTTTACTAAGGGTGTTTCCATTGTTTTTACCTTATGCATTTTGATCAATTTAATAATTCTCATTGACATTGTCTTACCTTCATTAAATAGATAGGAAAATTGTCCTAATAACGAGGACTCAAAAGACATTTCATTCATGAAGTTCTTAAGGATGACTTTTTATATCAACTTGTTTGTGTTGTTGTCCAGTTCATAATTAAAACACTGTCATGATAGGCAGTCTTTTATTTTCCACCTTTCAACAGCAACAACTGTGTGATAACCCCTTTTTATAGTCAGCTGAATTCTTTCCCTTTTACGGCTGGGAAGTATGTAGTTCTAAAAGTTGGCAATAGTTTCGGCCCATTTTCAGCACTAAGATTATGTTTACGTCAAAGCTTTATACAATTTTGACAGTTGGGTTCTCAAATCTGTGTGGTATTATTGAATGTATGTGAATAAGAGTTTGCATTTATCTCCTCATAAAAATGGACAAGCTCTAGCAGTACCAGCAGTAAAAGAAAACACAATTGCAGGGCTAGGAGAATTGGAAATCCCATATCTAGCAGAGCTCCATTTCTGAGATAACTTGATTTCACATTACAAGCAGGAAGGTCAGGATTTATAGTCAACACTTTGAAGAAAAATATGTTTTAGGTGGAGAAGGGAGAAGGCACTGTAGAAAACATTTCACTTGCATGATCTCTTTGCTTTCTGTAGAATGTCTTAGACAGGATGAGCTATAATCCAGAAAGTACTACCATAGTCACATTCCTTCCTTGAGTGATGATTATCAATTCTGTTCACTTAACAGAGACCCAAAAATTTGCTTCTAGATGAGTGTGGAAGCTCCTCTTCCATCATCTCATCCCTTGTCTCCCATTTCTGCATTTAGACAATCAACACCAACACCGAAGTTGTCTAGAATAGAGAGGACCTGGTAGAAATGTCCTGAATATCATAGAGATAGAGTCTGTGGTCTTTATATTATTACATGCTGTTGCCACTATCAGCATGAAAATGAATAAAATATAACATCAATTCAAGATGTATTCAAATACCTCAAGCTGTGCCACCTGGGGAGAGGACACCCCAGGTCAGGTTTGAGTGCATTTTGAGTAAAAGACAGTGCAGACAAATGATGAAGTTATTGTCACTTTTAATAGCTTTTTGTGCCAAATAGCTATTCAGATATGTACATTCCCAGCTTGTTCTCTGCTGTCTTGTATTTATGTTTCTGTCAATCACTCTTTTTCATTTTCCTTGCGTTCATTTTCTGAGAAAGACTGTCACATGCATTATGCCCATTAAATCTTAATACTAGCAAGTTTAAGGTAAGAATAATTTTCTTAGGAAATTGAAGAAAGTGGAGACATAATAGACTAAATTCCATGAAAAAATTCTCCTGAGTTTTTCTGAGTTATATTTTATACTCTGAAACAGTTGTTGTTTCTAAGACCCTAACTTAAAGTTTTAGCTAAAAAATAGAAATTCTTCCTAAGAAATATTTTAAAATGAAAGAAAACCTAGGATACATAACATATATGAAAGAAAAATATCTATCAAAACATTCAAAGATAAAAATCTTCAACTTATTTTTTCACTCATTTATATACCAATTATTTATTGAACATCTACTATATGCTATTCAGATGCTAAGTGATAGAGATACAAAATTTTTTAAAAATTTTAGCTAACTTCAAGGAGTTATTTCGGGCTAGAGAGACACACATATTAATAATAGTCATAAATAGAAATGTATCAGAGGAACTCATCAGGATTATTAAAAAATATATGTTTTCTAAAGGATGTAAAGCAGATCTAAGTTACTATGAAGGGTCAAGTATGGTTTCCCTAATGAAGTAAAGCCCACTTTGTTGTTTGACATTAAAATAGAGTTGTGAGGGATGCCTGGGTGGCTCAGTTGGTTAAGCTGCTGCCTTCGGATCAGGTCATGATCCCAGGGTCCTGGAATCAAGTCCCGCATTGGGCTCCTTGCTCAGCAGGGAGCCTGCTTCCCTCTCTGCCTCTTCCTGCTGCTCTGCCTGCTTTTGTTCTCTCTCTCTGTCTCTCTCTCTGTCTCTCTCTCTGTCTCTGACAAATAAATAAATAAAATCATAAAATAAAATAGAGGTGTGATATGGGAAAATACTACAAAGAGAGAGTGGTATGCACTCTCATGTGAAGGAACATGAAAGGGAATAGAAGGAACGGTAGGTGAAGTGCAAGATGGACAGAGAAGGGCAGGAAGGGCTATACAATGGGGTCAGAGCGACAGGCGCCAAAGCAGATGAGGCATTGATGGCTATGCTACGAATTTCTATTACAGGAGATATTTGAAGCCACTGAAAGGAGTTTTACGGGAGAAATGTCTTCCTTATATTTATGTGTTGAATTTATGTTATGTTATCATCCTGGTTAGAGAGGATGGAATAAATTGGAGTATGACAAAAGGCAAAAGTGAAAGAAGAGAAATCCACTTTGATGCTATTTCTATCCAGGCGGGGGATGGGGGGGGATCATAGCTTGATGTAGGATCACGTGATTTGAGATGGAGATAAGTGAATACATTTCAGTATTAGAAGGTAAAAGTACAGGACATTGTGTTAGTGAAGGAAAACCTTCAAAGGTAGGGTGATATCTAGATTCCCAGCTTGCAAAATAGAAGAATAAAATGCTGTTCACTAAAGTCGGAGACAGTGGAAATCAATGATGCCGTGGTACCAAGAGTTAAGAATAGAAGATGCAAGTTTGGACTTATTTTCATATCAATGATAGTGGAAGGCCTGAGAGAGGGTAACATTTCCTAGGAAAAGGTTATATAGAAAAAACGTCCCAGTATAAGACCTTACTAAACTCCTATATTTAGTATTGTTTGTTGTAAGGTAGAGACTTGAGCATATTTATGTTAATGTGAAGGATGCAGTCAAGAGAGATTTTATATAAATAAATAAAAGATGATTGATACAGTCTCTTAGAAGGTGGATGGAGTTAGGATATAAAGCAGAGATAAAAGAAACAATGCCAATATACAAACACATTAACTAGTGATATGTTTGAAGTATGAAAAAGGTTGTGTTTTTCCTACTTTTTAGTTTGGGGACATTTGGCAAATTACTTACATTTTCCATGTTGCTTTTTTCCACAATGACGCTATACAGAATTAAATCAGTACATGAAGAACCCTTGGAATAGTTCCGGGCACAGAGTGAGAACCCAATACATATCAGCTGTTCTACAGCAATTTTAACATTGTATAGAAATGTTCTGCATAATTGTTTTGTCTAGGGTACAGATGGCTCTAGGAGAAAAGACAAATTTACTCATGCACCTGTGGAGCCCAGCTCAGTGCTTGAAACAGAGTCCTTGATTTATGTCTGGTGATCAGAATTTAAATGAATTTTGCAATCTGCAGGTAAGAAGTTTGGTGTTTGGAGACTAGTGGGGTGATGTATACAACAAATGTGTACCCAGTTCTAGGCAGTGAGTTATAATACTCTAAAATAAAGGAGGAAATTTTGCCTGATTTAGAGCTGTGGAGGATATAATCAAACATCTTTTTTACACCGGTTTCCAGTGCTGAAAGTAGAAAGCATACCATCATGCATTCAACAGATTTACATGCATTATTTCCCAATGATGTATGCAAAACTCTCCTAAACCAACAAGGAGGAGTTTTTCTGGAATCTTTTTTAATCAAGTGTTGTGATTGAATCACACTGGAAACAGGGCTTCAATTGACTAACTGATAAGAGGCCAAGAAAAGTGCAAACAATCTGTAGCTAGAGGAAGGTTTTATTTGGCACAGTAGAGATATGAATATGATTAAATTAGATTAAATTAGATAAAATAAAATTAAATTAAATTGTCACCTTGTTCTTCTAAGCTTCTTTGTCTCATATGGACTTGCTTGTTTGTGGCAAAGTCTTATTTATTAAATTCTCTATCTGATCTCTGGATTCAAGATATTCTGAGGAAGCTATTCAGAGAAAGCAGTCAACCATACTATCAGAAAGTAGACAAGTTTCCACATGGGACAATCTTACGTGGATATTACTTATTTCTATTATGGTTAATTAACCTGAATGTTATGGTCAATGAGATTTTCTGTTCAATCCCCTTTTGTTTTAGGAATCAAGCTTGCAGAGATTCTGATCTGTTCTCAAATATACCCATTTTCCCAGAAGTATCAAAGGTGTTCGAAGAAGTAGAAAAGTATGCGGATGCAGTAATCTCCTAGGAGTCTTATTGTATATTATAGGTGGTAAAAGCCTTGCTGGATAAAAATCATAAATATATGTAATACATAACACAGATAATATATGATATTTATATTATGTATAATATAAATATGTACATTATATACATATGTGTATATATATATAGAATCAGTAGCAGATCTATTGATTCAGAATAGATCAAAGCAGTGATATTAGGATAAGGGCAGTATTTCTAAGCTTTTTTCTACAAATGGAAGTTAAATCTACCAGAGACTATAGTTTAGTAATACAGTGGATGATTCTACCTATAATTATACTGATATAAAACAAGATTTTTATAAGAGTTTAGAGATAATAGAATTAATTGGTCAAATTAGGGTGCTATCCTTGAAGTCTTCCTACAGTTTCTGTCCAGCTGCATCTGTATACCAAAAATGCAAACGTGAGCTTATTTTGCCTACTCACAGGACAAACACCTGTTTCTCTTTGGGGGATATTAGGTTATACTATAAAGGTGAATAAATGAAAGGAGTATAATTAACATGCTTCTCATCAAATTAAAATCACTGATTTTATACTGCAGTTTGTTCAGAAAATATAGTGGAGAGGTAGATAAATTCTCTTAGTTAATTCTTAGTCATCTTTTAATTTCAATTTAAATATTACTTCCTCAAGGAATCCAACTGGCAAGACTGGGTCAGGCCCACCAGATATATAAACTTGATAAGTGTTCATAGTACTTGTTCTTTTGCCTTTTTCCACATACCACATGTAACTAAATTTTTTTTTTGTAATTACTTATTATTCGCTTGGATTCTTTACTAGATTGTTTGAGTAAAAGATAATCCATGAATTTAGAACTTCATACATATCTTTCACATATAGTAATAGACATGCAGAATAAATAAATAAATAAATAAATAGACATCTTTTACTTAAAGACAAACTCTGTATTATGTATGCCTCAGAAATGTAATAAACTATGTTAAATTAACAAGTGAATGTATACTGCTGCATTTTCAACAGGGAATCTTTGCTATGTCCAGTAATGTTGCAAATTATAAATTGCATGAGTTAAATAAAGTCTCCTCCCCTCAAAATTTATGTCCCCCTAGAACCTCAGAATGTGACATTTTTAGAAAAAGAGTCTTTGCAGATGTATTATTTAGGAGCTAACGTTGACATGATCTACTGCATTTAGAGCAAATTATAAGTCTAATGACTAGCATCTGCGTGAGAAGAGGAGAGCACACAGAGATAGAGAAGACATGTGAAAATGAGGGCAGGGATTGAGGTAAGCTGCCCCAAGCCAAAGAATGCTTAGAGCCACCAGAAGCTAGAAGAAGCAAGTAAAGATTCTTCTGTAGAAACTTCAGAGGGAGTGTGGTCCTGCTGACACCTTGATTTCAGACTTCTAGCACCCAGAGCTGGGAGAGAATAAATGTCTGTTGTTTAAAAAACAAACAAACAAAAAAAAACCAAAACCAACAAAAACCAAACAAACCAGAAAACAAAAAGGAAGAAACAAACAAACAAAAAAAAAACCTTAACGAAATAAAACCCAGGTATTTTTCTCTCCTGAAATCACTATGAAATTGAAGAACAAATGGCAAAAAAGTGGATTTTTTTTTCATTAAACAAATCAATTATTGCTCTTTTCTCCCTGTATCAAATTGTGTTTCTTTTTCCATAGTAGTATATTCTGTCAATTGAGAACTTGGGCTTAAGGTATAACAGAAGTTCAAATCCTGACTTTGAGAACAGTCTTCATTAAATAACTCTGTGTTTTGAAAGTGTTTAACACATGTCTTTCCATATGATGTGCTCTTTCAGTAAATGGGAACTATTATGGTTCTAATAACACTATGAATGTCTGAGTCAAAGATTTTGTTTTCTTTATGTCTGTATCTCAATATAGACATGACACCTAATAAGTATTCAGAGCATGTTAAATGACTGAATGATTAAAAAACAAAAGAATCTGTCAAAGGGGTATGATAATCTAATTACTTAACATATTTGAACACTGTAAACAAGTGATCTAAGTGATTTAAATACTTCCATGTAGGACAGATATGCAAAATATAGCACTATTTATTGTACAATTTTTATATGCTAAGGACTGTTAGATACTTTGGGCACATTTAAACTTATCTGATCAGGGGTGCCTGGGTGGCTCAGGGGTTAAAACCTCTCTGCCTTTGGCTCAGGTCATGATCCTGGGGTCCTGGGATTGAGCCCTGCATGGGGCTCTCTGCTCAGCAGGCAGCCTGCTTCCTCCCCTCTCTCTGCCTGCCTCTCTGCCTACTTGTGACCTCTGTCTGTCAAATAAATAAATAAAATCTTTAAAAACACACACACACTAACATATCTGGTCATCTTAAGAAATCTGAGATATGTGAAGTATGTATTTTTATATTCTTTATTTTAAGGAAGGATAAACTAAGCTTAAGAGAGTTTCAATAGTTTGTTTACAACTAAACAACTAAGTGTGATAGAATTGGTATCTGAAGTCAAGTCAAAGTGATGAAAACACCAGGCCTTTCCTTGTATACTACATCAATGAAAACTATTTAAATGTTATAATGTAAGGGCCTATTTAGCCAGAGCGATTCCATCTGGTTAAACAGTGATTTTGTTGTTTATACAACAAAAGTAAAATTTAAACTGTTCCTGTCCCCCTTCCCCCCAGGGGACTTACTTAAAAACAAGTCCTGGAAACCAGTCCCAGGTAACAAAGCCCAAATACAAGGGCTGGTCAGGCCAGGTGGAGGTATCCAATCAGTTGGGGTGCATACTGTCTCCCTAGCTACCAAGGAGTATGGGCCCCACCCTTTGTGCACCTTTTGGGCACCAATTCTGACCAAGGTCATAGGCTAGTTCAAATATCTACTATAGGGTAAATTGTAATTCAATTGGTCATTTATGTGTGACCTAGCATGACTGTGCAGCTTTCTCTGTGTGTTACAATCTCATTGGCCACCTGTGCATGGCCAGGCCCAACCACATGGCCTTTGCCCTTAAATGCTAGTCTATAAGGCAGAGAGGGGTCACCTCTTTGCAAGAGATGGCCCTGAATGATTGGTTGGATTCTCAATGCTTGGTGTGAAATAAAGGTTCGCTTGAACTTTGCTTTGTATCAGTCTCATTCCTTTGACCATGGACCCAACAATAAGTGTTCTGCTCAATTATAACTAAATTTTGCAAGGCCAAGGGATAACTGGCCTAATAAGCCATAGTTACATAGATAAACCATGCTTATACAATTCCTCTGCACATATTAGCCCTTCTGTTTGGCCTTGTGCTAATCTTACTTGAGATATTTAATTGTTGTTCAAATTAATAATGGTTATCATTTGAAATTCCTCTTGGAATAAGTTCATGATTATTTTAAATTGAAGATGAGTTTGCTCTTAGACACTGTTGATCATCTGGAATAATCTTCCAGTCAATAATACTTGAAATACTATGTCAAAATAGAATTTCTTAAATGCTATTTAAACTAATTAGCTTTGTATTTGGTTAAGGATTAAAAGTCCCATAGTGGCAAAACATTAATGTTACCCTGGAGAGGCTCTACCTCTCAGAAAAGCTGGGAACATTTATGCTTCATGTTTATATTACTGTCAAATCAATAATTTTATGGATATTTTATTTTTAGATGGCATTAATGATTCACAGACACACTTAATTACATAGAGAAACATTGCAGAAATCATCGTTGGTTAAATGATGAAGAAAAGCATAACAATCATTTTGTGATCCAGCAATTTCATTAAAACAGCATTCTGATGTATCAGGTATACGTGTTGACTTAGTAAGCCATGGTAAGGGACTTACAAGTGAATAATATTAACATGACCTTATTTTTGGATTTCAAGAAGTTTCATTAAAAGTTTTAATAAAAGAGTTGGTTCAAGAGCTTTTATTTCAGGTCTAGGGTAAACAAAGAAGAAAAATAAGTGATAGAATTTTAAAGTTCTTTCCTTTGGCAGTATTAATATAACTATCACCTACACAGAAATAAAATATAAATGTCTATATAGAATATTTGGCCATAGGTGATAACGCTTAATAAAAAAATAAATCTGTAAACTTAGATTCAAGTTATTTTGAAAAATAACACAAAATGTGGTGGAAGACTTCAGTCTTCTCAGGATTGCTTAGCTTTTGTAGCCTCCAACTCATCTGGGTCTTTTGAGGGGTCATGGTACTATAAGGAGGTAGGAAAGTTTTTGTAGTACGTGTAATTACAGAGAAAATGTTACGGTGTCTAATGCAGGGGTGTCTTGAATTGGGTTCTGGAACTAACACCAATTTACTCCATAAGTGTCAGCTAAGTGGTATCTTTGCACTTCAGAGTTTCCAAAGACAAATAAAGATAATGGGTGGGGGGGGGCACCTGGCGGGCTGTGTCCATAGAGCAAGCGACTCTTGATCTCGGGGTTGCGAGTTTGAACCCCTCATTGGTGTAGAGATTACTTAAAATAGATAAATAAATAAAAATAAAAATAAAAATGAGTTAACAGTAGGGTATTGGAGTAGTGGGAATGGCAATTGAGAACATAGATAACAGAAACTTTCAGTAAACTGTAAAGGCCATACAAATATTGAGGGTTTGTGGGATTAGAACTGAATGTCTGTTGCTGAGTTTTGTTTTCTTTTTTGATTGTTTCATTTATAACAGAATGTGATGACAGGAAACAAAGACAGAAGACTTATCCAATGACCTGAAATATGGCCACTGATTAAACAACTGAATATGAGAAAAAAACTGCGAGATAAAACACTGTTTCCTAGTAAGCAAGAAGAGAGTAATGATGAAGCTATGCTCTTCCTAGTTGTACCCAGTCACTGACCTTCCAGAGCAAGATGGGAAATGTCGGAGACACAAACTGGAGGAGACTACGCTAACATTTGTGCAGCCCAGGGTTCCTCCCCCAGACCATCATGCATATTGCAAATATTGTTGCTGTGTCCTGTGGGTTAAAAATCCAATTTAAATTCATTTATCTCAATCTTTCTGTAGAAAAAGCACTTTCATTAAGCTTTATGGATATTAAAATATATGCTTTACTTTGAATGAAAGATGCCAAGGTGTTTTATGTGCTTAAATATAAAGGAGACAGAAAAAAAAAACTCACTTTTTTTAATCTCCAAGCACACTGGCCACATGGCGTTTTCTGGGATCTCACAGTTCTACGTGATATCATTTGGTCCATTACTTTAATAAAAAGATTCCTTAGAAGAGCTACAATTGTGCTTTTCAGATCTAACGCTTTCTCTTAGCACATTTCGCTTATGAGGCTATTCTGACCTTGACAGCTTCTATCCCATTACTGAAATATTACAGCAATAATTCAGAAACACCATGGTTAATATAAGGTATATAAAGTAACATTTAGGTGTCTGGAGATTTGAATGTTGGGATTCTCTACATTATCTTCCTTTATGATTTTTAATAAACCTCTGTTCTGAGGATCACTGGCATCAAAATTTAAAACAAACAAATTAACAAACAAACAAAACCAGATAGTCAAAACCAGTATCTGATTTTTCCTGGAAGAGAGAAAACTCTTTGTTTCTGCGAGGGCAGTGTGTGTAAGCGTGGAGAATACACAGCAGAAAACCATACCTGACTTCAATTTAAAGTGACCCCATAAAATTTTAAAAAATAAGGTTGTATCTATACTAAACATACCTGGCATTTATTGAGATATTTTTCAGCCAGAGTTCTTTTTTTTTTTTTCTTTATTCCTATAATAAGGAAGTGAGAAAAACCCTCAGGATTATGTATAGATTCCAGTTGGGATTAAGGACACATACTGAGAGGCTGGGTTCCTACATCTCCTGATCATCCTCCTTTTGGTAGAGGGTGTGGCTGTTTTTACAACATCAACCAATAAACTACTTTTAATTTTCATATCATGTTTTTAGAATGCAAGCATTTAGCTGTTACTCAACTAACAATAATCTCTCTCTTTTGGAATGTCTAATTTGATCTTATTTCAAGTATGGGTCTCATACTTTTCATGACCATGTTATGCTTGAAAATTAAATCATTCCTTAAGTACTCCTCAGAACTATTTAATGATACCTAATAGAAGCTTAATGTAACTCAAACTCACATTTATGATAATTCAATTATACTCTTACTTCTGTTTCTCCTGTCCATTCTATTCTTCTTTCTTTGTCACAGTCTTTTATTGTAAAAGATTGTCTTCCTCCAACCCACCACCATTAAAATTTAGAACATAGAAAGTAGCGAATTTCATCTGTTTTTCTCATTGCAGTATTCCCTGTGCCTGTCTGCCACCTAAAGTAAGCGCATAATAAATATTTGTTGAATGCAAGAATAAGTCCTTCTGCATGTCAATAGAAGGAACCATTTGGCAATCTCTTACTTTTTCCTCAACGGTGTCTGGCACATAACAGACATTAAATATTGTTTACTGAATAATTTACATGTTTACTGAATAATATACAAGTGAGTAAAAGCAGTAGCTCTTATACCCTCTCTTAGTCCTGAACACTGTGGATGTTCTAGAACTCTCCATCTAACTATTCTATTGTTCATATTGGTTTATTGACTCATGAATATTTCTTTACCTAAATCCAACTCTCTACAGGTTCCTAAGTTCAAAGTATGCCTAGGTCTTAACCACTTTCTCTTCTTACCAATCAAAATTCCTGGTATGCTTTTTTCCTCATGTGATTCTTAATTATGTCAATATTATGAGATTATTTTGTATTTCTCTCCTAATTACATGCATCAAGCAATCATTTATTTATTTAATCCAACTCTATTCAAAAAAGCAACAATCTCTTTTTACATTTATCTATTTATTCTTCCATTTTAACAATCATTTATTTAAGTGCTAAATATCATTCATTAGCAATTTACTTGATTTAAAATGTTTATTATTTATAGCCATCATGAAACAGTTTTCAAAATGCATTATTTCTGGCATCTTTAGATATCTTGTCAGTACTTTTATCCTTCTGGATGGCTATTTTTTAAAATTCTGCCGAATTTGGAAAAAACGCACTTTCCTTTTCATTCTAGCCCGAGTTATCAGTTCTTTGTAATCCTGAAAGAAACAAGTTGGCCATCATTCTCAAATATATTACCAGAATTATTTCAGATAGCATTGTAAACTTTAAAATCTTACATACTCTCTAAAAAATAAAATAAAATATTATATGCCCTCAATTCACATCACTCTAGGTTTGTCCATTAACGACACAGAAGTTAAGAAATTTAACTTAAACAAAACAAAACAAAATAAACTGCCTGTGTGACTGAGTCAGGTCAGGGCATCTTTCCTACTCATTTTGTAATCCCTAGCATATAACAAGTTGCTGGCACATGGTAGATACTCAGTAATTATTGGTTTAATGGATCAATGTATGAACATATTGGTTAAATAGACCAGAATTATTTTTATTTTATATAATCACATCTACTTAATCCTTTATTTGAAAGATATAAGCTTATCATTCTATAAAGTGATGAAGGAAACATCTATCATCCTATATAATCTCTGAAATATGTAAATCACATATATGAAACTATTCTATTATATTCCATGTTATTATATTGCATATCATTATATTAAACATAATATATAATGATGTATAATAATAACAATAATAAATACACATATCATACAGATAGATATAACATATTGCTCTATAAAATCCTATATAGCCAAATTAAAGAAAGAAACAATTTCCCCACTGTGGTTATTACAGATAAGTATTCTTCATGAAAACTCATAAACCAAAAGGATTTTGTGATAGTGAGTATAATACAGAAACTAACAAACCAAATCAACACATAAACCCTTTATTAAGAAGAGTTCATGAACACTGTGATAGAGAAATTGCAAGGTACTTAGACACAGTTAAGTGGAAGCAGTACTGGGTCCCAGTAATTTTTATATAACTTGAGTGCCCTTTGGAAAAGAATTGCTTATGCTATTATATTTTTTCCATATACATATATGGGTACAGATAGAGAGAGGTGTTTCCCCTTTTTCAACAGGGGAGAAGTTTGGAGAATTAGTCGTCATGAATGTCAGGGAACTCCTCATATTATTTAGTATTTTTGGTCCTGATACTTTTAATGGGTTGAATAACTTCCAACTATTGTCTATCTCTTCTTCCTAAGTTTGGGAGTATGAATCTGACTGGTGTAACTTAGGTCTCTTACCTTACCTTAGGTCTGCAAGGCAAGGAACGTAACTAATAATCCTAACATTTATTCTTCTCCTACAAGATGGGATTGGGAGGGAGACAAACCATAAATGACTCTTAATCTCACAAAACAAACTGGGGGTTGCTGGGGGGAGGTGGGATTGGGAGAGGGGGAGCGGGCTATGGACATTGGGGAGGGGAGGCGAACCATAAGAGACTATGGACTCTGAAAAACAACCTGAGGGTTTTGAAGGGTCAGGGGTGGGAGGTTGGGGGAACAGGTGGTGGGTAATGGGGAGGGCACGTTTTGCATGGAGCACTGGGTGTTGTGCAAAAAGAATGAATACTGTTACGCTGAAAAAATAAATAAAATGGAAAAAAAAAATAATCCTAACAGACTATGTCTAAAGGCAAATGGGAAATCCCCACACAAACACCAAAATTGAAATGTTAGGAAAGTTTATGGGTTCCTTATGGTCAAAACCCAACAAATGTCCCTTATATTGGCTAAATGCAAAGGTAAAGAAATTAGAGTTCTCTTATCATATCATCTTCATAACCCACTTCCTTTTTTTTCTTTTTGCAGAGAGTACAGATTTATTGTTGACATTCATGATTCTGTGGATGGCACAGGTTTTATTTCTAATTTATGCCACTGTCACAAGAAAGCCTGGGTGATAGAGCATATATAAATGAATATAAATCCATGTTCTTAAAAAAAAAAAAAAAACCCTGATTGCCTGTCTTAATGAAGAAGTTATCACTGTTATCTTTACATACCAAGAACAATGTCAAAATTCATAGTATAGTAAAACTCATTTATGAACATGAATTCAGGTGACATACGATTCATTTCTGTCTTCTTATTGTCTCCCATTTTCTGTGTAGTTCAGCCACTTGATGCAAGGAGGGGAAAGCCAGGTAGAGAAAAGGCAGTCACATGTATGACAAAGCAGAGAATCCACTCAACTCTAGAATTATTCTAACTCAGAATTTCTCTACTCTTAAAAAAAAAAAAAAGCCTAGAATTGCTGTATGTAATCTGACAATTCCACTCTGGGCATATACCCAAAATAATTAAAAGCAGTATCTTTAAGAGCTATCTGTAGACCCACACTCATAATAGCATTACTTACAATAGCCAAATGGTAGAAGAAGCCCAAATGTCCGTGGACCACAGTTAAACAAAATGTGGTATATCCATGCATGGGAATATTTCTCAGCCTTAACCAAGAAAGGAAATTCTGACATATGCTGTAATATGGATGAACTTGGACACATTATGTTAACTGAAATAAGCATGTCATAAAAGGACAAATACTCTATGATTCCACTTATGTTAAGCACCTGGAATAGTCAAATTCATAGAAACAGAAAGTAGAATGGCAACTGGCTGGAGCTGGGGGAAGAGGAATGAGGATTTTTTTTCTTTAATCGGTATAGAATTTCAGTTTTGCAAGATGAAAGTTCTTGAGTTTGGTTGCACAATGATGTGAATATACTTGACACGACTGAACTGTACACTTAATAATCATTTACGTGATAACACAAACAGATTGTCTTCAACACGTATGATGAAGGAATACCACCTATTTCCATATTTCTTCATTCACAAAGCTATGGCAGTTTACTGGAGTCTTAACATTACCTAAATTCTGTTTTAATTACTTCAAACAGAAAATGTTTTTCTTTATATTGGAAATATTAATTTAATATTGCGTTTCATTCAACAAAGCTTGTATAAATACGGTGTTTCCTAGAAGTACTGGGACATGCAGATTCTTCTGGCAATACTCTCTTCAGATAAAGGCAGATATTTCTAGGAGGGGGTGTTAAATTACGCATAAAATTATGCTCTATTATCCGATATTTTTCCCCTTAAGTATTGTCTACTTGTTAAATGCTTTAGCTCTTGGTAAACAGAATGAGCAGCCTCCAAATTGCCTCAACTGTCCTTCAAAAGGGCCTGGGGGAAATGTCTATTGTCTTCAAATCCTGGACGCTCTAGTTATTATTTTGGCAAATTCTACATGCTTGTATGTTTTTAGATGAAAGAGTATCTCTGATCTTAGAAAAAAAATAAGCTGATCTTATGTTTGCTGGCTACATAGTGTCTTTTATTTTTTAAAAGATTTTTATTTATTTATTTGAGAGAGAGAGAAAGAAAGCACAGAGAGAGAAGCAGACTTCCCATTGAGCAGAGAGCCCGATGTGGGGCTCAATCTCAGAATCCTGAAATCATGACCTGAGCCAAAGGCAGAGGCTTAACTGACTGAGTCATCCAAGTACCCCATAGTGTCTTTTAGAATCATTTGTTATAAAACAGGTAAGAGAGAAGACAGAATTTTGGAAATATATTTTACCTGAAATTTTCCGTATTAAGAAACTAGTATACACAAAAATACACATACACACACAATCCATTACAGTCCATCCTTAGCATCAGTGATTAAACTAGTGAAATAGGGAAAATGCTGGTGGCAAGAAGTAGAACTTGACAACAGAAAGGATTTTAAAATTCCATCATGGAAAAGGCATAGCATATGCCTATAAACATACGGGTAACACTGAATTTATTCACATAGCAGAGTATATATATATTCATATGTCAAGAAAAATGTAAGATTTTTGTTTTGTAAAGGCACCGCTAAGTAATACACTAGTGTCTTCAGAGTGCTTCAGTGTTTAAAGCTCAATATGGTACGGTGGACCATATAAAGCTGATAAATGTGTTTCAGAAGGGCAGTGAATCAAGGTCATGCTTCCTTAGTTCCATATAGTCCTACCTTCTTCCCTCTTCATTGCCTCCAAAGTAAGAATGAAATAGTGAAAAATTATATTACTGCAATACCTATAAAAACCGTGAATGCAATGAGATTTTGCTGGAAGAATATAAAGTATGTCACAAGCAAACAGCATAGCCAGGCATGGGATTTCCAGCCATATGGATGGGTGTTGCTGCTTTGAGTTTTTATTCCATACTATTTTAGAGGCATTTCTGAGGTATCATAAACTTCTTTGAATGAGCAAATACATATAGGGCAGGCTCACTGAAATTTGAAGTCTCTCTGTCTACCTGTGTGTAAAGTAATAAAATCAGGCATTCTAAGGAATACAGCTATAGTGGGGATACAGCTTATCTTTTAAATGGTAAAAATCCTGAATAGGAATTTCCCCTCTGCTGTACTTCTCATGTTAATATGTTAAGGATATTTCACACTTGTTATGCTCATTACTGTCTCCAAAGTTTCATGGTGATAACAGGGAAGATTATCTCTTCTAGTCATTTCCTTTTCAATTTAAGTGCTTTAAAAAATAATAATTTCACCGACCATACTGTTATCTTTCTTTACTGCAGCTATACAGTAGATTAAGTGAAGGCTTTAAGGGATTCTTTTTAAGGAAGTTCCAAATCTCTTTTCATGATTAATATGCTGCTACACTCGCCTTAGGTAGAAATATTCTGTCAATCCATTTCTGAAAAACATGATGGCCCTGCTTTATTGGTATTAAATTGCATTCAGTTGAAAGTATCCCAGAAGAATGTTAATACTTTTATTTTCAGTCTGGTTGTAGAGGAACACAACACATTAATTCAAATCACAAATGATACTAAATTGAGTGATGATATGAACACCTAGAGAACACGAATAGATACTACAAAGAGATCCAGAATGAAATAACCAAATAGTGTTCATACTTCTTAATGTCATTTTGGATATATAGAGAGAAACATCCAAACACTGATTACTAATAGCTGGGAAATATTTTCTGCCTGACGACGTTACAAAAAAACATGTGGCTGGCAGAAACAGAAACAAAATAGGTGCAAATTCATATTTTAAAGAACAGTATAAAGGAAATTTTAACAAATGCGATTGGCTGTGCCAAAGTGCCCCATCAGGGTCTTAGGAAGTGAGCATTCCTTTTAAAATAATAATATTCTCTAAACATGGCCCATCTCTTTAATTAAGGTATTGTATTGATGCATGAAGATCACCAATATGAGAAAATAGAGTCATCTGATAAAACAGAAATGGAAGGAGTACAAGAATGACAAGAAATTAATGTGCCAAAATTTAAGTTCATGAATGTACTTAATTTAAGCATAATGGCATAATGGCAATTCAAGTTAAAGGAGAGATGGCTTCTTCACAAAACTATTATAAAATATATGTGGAAACCAGTATGTTATAAAGAGAACCTAATTAAATGTGATATATAGAATATTATCACTGGGAGGAGAGAATCTCTATAATTTAATAGCTAGTTTAAGTGGTAATTTCCATATCTGCTATTAATTTCTCTTATCTATATATCAGTTTGGATATTTTTTATTAGCCTGTTACATTGCCAGTTTGTTATTTTGAAATAAAATTATTATATATATTATATATAACCTATTATATATAGGTTAGAATTTGTTTATTAATACTACTGTAAAATACAAAAGGACACCACATGATTTTTGTATTGACCATTTCCTCTTGCTTCCAATGTCTTTATACAGTGCAAAAATAAAAAAAAATACAAAAGCTTTTGATCTTGATGAAATCCCAATAGTTCATTTTCGCCCTTGCTTCCCTTGCCTTTGCCGTTGTTCCTAGGAAGATGTTGCTGCGGCTGAGGTCGAAGAGGTTGCTGCCTGCGTTCTCCTCAAGGATTTTGATGGATTCCTTTCTCACATTGAGGTCCTTCATCCATTTGGAGTCTATTTTCGTGTGTGGTGTAAGGAAGTAGTCCAATTTCATTTTTCTGCATGTGGCTGTCCAATTTTCCCAGCACCATTTATTGAAGAGGCTGTCTTTTTTCCATTGGACATTCTTTCCTGCTTTGTCGAAGATTAGTTGGCCATAGAGTTGAGGGTCGATTTCTGGGCTCTCTATTCTGTTCCACTGGTCTATGTGTCTGTTTTTGTGCCAGTACCATGCTGTCTTGTTAACAAAACCAAAAGACAGCTGACAGAATGGGAGAAGATATTTGCAAACGACATATCAGATAAAGGGCTAGTATCCAAAATCTATAAGGAACTTAGCAAACTCAACACCCAAAGAACAAACAATCCAATCAAGAAATGGGCAGAGGACATGAACAGACATTTCTGCAAAGAAGACATCCAGATGGCCAACAGACACATGAAAAAGTGCTCCACGTCACTCGGCATCAGGGAAATACAAATCAAAACCACAATGAGATATCACCTCACACCAGTCAGAATGGCTAAAATTAACAAGTCAGGAAATGACAGATGCTGGAGAGGATGTGGAGAAAGGGGAACCCTCCTCCACTGTTGGTGGGAATGCAAGCTGGTGCAACCACTCTGGAAAACAGCATGGAGGTTCCTCAAAATGTTGAAAATAGAACTACCCTATGACCCAGCAATTGCACTACTGGGTATTTACCCTAAAGATACAAACATAGTGATCCGAAGGGGCACGTGTACCCGAATGTTTATAGCAGCAATGTCTACAATAGCCAGACTATGGAAAGAACCTAGATGTCCATCAACAGATGAATGGATCAAGAAGATGTGGTATATATACACAATGGAATACTATGCAGCCATCAAAAGAAATGAAATCTTGCCATTTGCGACGACGTGGATGGAACTAGAGCGTATCATGCTTAGTGAAATAAGTCAATCGGAGAAAGACAACTATCATATGATCTCCCTGATATGAGGACATGGAGAAGCAACATGGGGGGGTAGGGGGATAGGAGAAGAATAAATGAAACAAGATGGGATTGGGAGGGAGACAAACCATAAATGACTCTTAATCTCACAAAACAAACTGGGGGTTGCTGGGGGGAGGTGGGATTGGGAGAGGGGGTGCGGGCTATGGACATTGGGGAGGGGAGGCGAACCATAAGAGACTATGGACTCTGAAAAACAACCTGAGGGTTTTGAAGGGTCAGGGGTGGGAGGTTGGGGGAACAGGTGGTGGGTGATGGGGAGGGCACGTTTTGCATGGAGCACTGGGTGTTGTGCAAAAAGAATGAATACTGTTACGCTGAAAAAAAAATAAATAAATAAAAAGGGAAAAAAAAAAAAAAAAAAAAAAAAAAGAATGAAGTAAGGCAGCTCATATGGAGGTCAGAAATTTACACATCTCCCTAGGAGGTCAAAAAGCACATTGTATAACAACACCTATAGCATGTTTATAAAATAAATATATGTGTATGCAAAAAAAAAAAAAAAAAAAAAATAAATGTGCATCATGATACTTGGTGTCAGATTCTGAGAATTAGACAAAAAACCTCTTGGAGTGCATAAGAAAGTGAAATAAACCATTAAAACCAGGAGCTCAGATGAGTCATTCAAATTATTTTCTAGTTTAATGCTCTCCAGACTCACTGAATGTCCAGAAATGTAACCATGATTATGAAATGCAAACTTTTCTTCCAAATTCCAAACAATGCATCAACAAAGAAACAATAAGATATATCTTTAAAGTTAATGAGCCATTTAGCATGCTTCATGATAAAGGCACAAAAAAGGGACTGTCCATTTTTCCTTATTTTGGGAGGCAGGACTGAACCTAAAATGTGTTTCCTTGTACTATATTCACACACGTTCATACAATATCAATCAATCAACCAACCAAACAATAATTAAACACAAAAAACAATATACTTAAAAACATTAGGCCCTTTCTCACCTCAAATTTTATTTAGTGTCCTAAGATGTGTGTATTTGTGATTTGTATTGATTTTTCCTTGTTGCGTGATCTCTCTCTCATTATCTATTTATCTACCTACTAAAATGTACATACATATATGTATGCATACGTATGTATATATTTTTTTCCTTTTAGAAATAAAGTGTTAATGGTGCTCAGGGGAATTACAGGGGATGCTCACTCAGAACTGCGGAAACGATATTGAATTTCCCAGTTAAGCAAAGACATGGAGGAAGGGCTTGGAGTCATATTTTTTTTACCCATTGTTCTCTAGAATTAACTCAATTACAGATTCACCATTATGAAATTCCTTTATTTAGGCCCAGCTGGTTCTAATCAAAGTTCCTTGAATTCTTAGAATATATTACCTCCCTCTTTCTTCTTACAGATATAGAAAAACAATGTAATTTTTGGTATTCAGATCTATTTCTGCCTATGTATTGTAACCTGAGTCACATTTGTGAAATCAAGTCTTTGAAAGTACTGATTAAGCAAATTTTTATTTTTCAACTTTTAAGAATTATGAGATACCAATGGGTTTTAAAAAGTGAATGGAAAGGGAAAGAAAAAAATAAAGAAAATATAATTGCTGTATAAAACTCTTTAGTACAGTTTCAAATTGAGAACCTAGATGTTTGGGCAGGTTAGCTCAGCCAATCCTTCCTGATAATGAATTTAGTACATGTGATGGGTTAGGAGTTCATCTGTGGAAGGGAGTATGGGAAAGGAATTCACCAGGAAGGATCTGTGAAAATATTAAAATAAATATTTGTATTTATTACTTCTGTTATATTGGAATCATTACATTATCCCAATCACATAATCATTACATTATCCCAATCCTATTCATTCAATTTCCAACATGTATCTTGGATTCATTCATTTCTCTCCATTGTAAAAGTTTCTTAAATAATTTTCCAACTTCCACTCTTTCCCATCTATCAGTGCTCTAAGCTTCCAGATTTTCTTAAAATATAAATTAAATCCTTTCACTCTTGTGCTCAATATTTTTCAAGGTCCTTCCATCATCTAAGAATAAACTTGGTGTCTTAACAAGTTAAGACTTGCCTTTCTTCTTGATCTTTTACAGCCCCTAGCCCATGTCATGGGTCTATCCCATCCTCAGTTGGTTCAACCACACTGGCCTTTAATCAATATGTCAAGCATCTCAGGGATAGTGTACATACATCTTCTGGTAGAAGATTATTAGAAGGTTATTTTTTTCTCCTACTGTTTGAGTTTTATAAGGGCACCACCCACCCTCCCCCATAGTATCACCTTTCCAGTGTCTGAAAAATAGTACTTGATAAAGTTATGTGTTCATGATTTTGTGGGGCATCATGAGTTCAAAACAATTTTCTAAGTTTTGGAATGGGAAGGTAGCAGATTGAGATTTGTCTCATGTAACTTGTCCAGAAATAACAGAAATCCAAAGCAGTGAAGTAATGCTGTTCTGGTAGTAATTAAAAATAATAGATTTTCCTTTTAATGGAAAATAAATCATTCAGAAATTACTTTAAATATTTATCTCATCTTTTCTTAATCCAATTTTGGCTTCTATTGAATATGACTTCCTTAACTTTAAGTAGATCTCTATTCATTTAAAAGCCATTCATTCCCTAATATATGATATTAAATACACAGAAGTTAGATACACAAAGAAAAGGATATAGTTCCTACCTCAAAGAATAGTCTTTGTAATTATAATAATTACAATCTTTGTAATAATCTGTGGTGAGACACACACACATAACAAGAATATTATAGTCCAGCATGATACATGCCATGATAGATATGAGCCCTGGGTGTTAACACAGTACAAAATAAGAGAATCCTACCCAGAATAGTGGGGTAAAGTAGACTTGTAAGTGATGCCACTTACTCTGAATTTTGAAGTGCGTTTACCAAGTCTAAAGACTGCTGGGAACAGATTATGAATGATATTTTGCATGGGGCTAGATAGTATTCTATTCAGGGGGAATTCTTAAAGTACAATAGCATGTAAGTTACATAAATACACAGATAGATATAGACGGACACATAATATGTAGATACACAGATAGATGATGGATAGACAGACAGATACAGGTTTTTATTAAGAAAAAATTCAAAATGAAATTATAATAATTAATACAGTAAATAATCATCCATGTATCTATCATTTAGTTTTTTTAAATTATAAAATTTTACATTATTTGCTGTAGATTTATTTTTCATAAAGTGACATAGATATTTTTGAGAGTGCTTGGTTATCATCTCCAATCTCATTATCTTCTTTCCCTCGTGGTAACTCATAATCATGAATTTGATAGACAGATTTTTAAAATTACTATGTATATTATGTTTGTGAATTTATAACACATGTAGTCTCAAACATGTGTGATTTTATAAAGCATGTAAAGTGTTAAAGATATTTTTGTTTCTTCCTTTCTCCATGTGCCTTTTATTTATTCCTTTTGCCATACTTGCTTCCTGAGGATCTTTACCATTACAGTAAGTAGAAGTGATCTTAATACTCATTCATGTAACCGTTGTAATTAATAAAATGTTTCCAATGTACCACCCTAAGAACATTATTGACTGCAAGTTTTTGATCTTATATGTGGTTAAGAAAAAGTTCCTACTAGTGTGCTGAATGCATTTTAAACAAATCATGAACTATTTTTGGGTCTCTGTGAGATGATCAAATAGTTTTTTCCCTTTAATCTATTAATGTGTTGATGTTATCCTTCCTGCTGTGGCTTCTTGCTACCAAGATAATGATAATGATGATACTCATTAGCAGGAATGAACAGGGGGTGCACGGAGCACCACATGAGCCTGGCAACATGCCCCTCCTCTCACCTTGATGCCATCCCTGCCAAGAAAATTTCAGGTGCTCCTGGCAAGCTTCTGCCACACACATATTCCCCTTCTTATAACCAAAATTTGCCAAGAAGTCCAGCTCCCAAAGGGAAGCTGCAATTAAAACTAATTCTCTATTCTCCCACTGGTAAGTGGCCATCCAGGTGAATTTATTGATATCTTATATTTTATTTATTTCAGTGACCACTACACCCAAGATCACATTTCTCTTGAACTCTTATTCATACAGTCTTGTGCATCTCTTTTATCTGATGTACATTTTCCCAGCACTTTTGCATCTTTAAACACCTCCACTCTGGAACTCAAGATCAATAAAAATATCTTATTCTAGCCTTTTCTCTGGAGAATCTTTTTATCTACTGTCCCAGCATGAAATGTGGCCCTCCCCTGAAGACACTTACTTTCCTTGGGAAAGCATTTCCCTCAAGCATGAGGTCTCACAGTCACTGATCTTGGAGGTTGGTTCAGGATCCTCTTACTCTCCTGTGTTGCTTCTGGTGTACCATCTCTAACCCACCCCCTAAATCCTCACTCCCATTCTCTGAAACTTGTGACATCAAACTTTACCATTCACACCTCTCCTAGTTTTGGTTATATACCAATTTAATACCCAAGTCATGCACTCTCATCTTTTTTTTTTTTTTAATTTTTTTTCCATTTTATTTATTTTTTCAGCGTAACAGTATTCATTCTTTTTGCACAACACCCAGTGCTCCATGCAAAACGTGCCCTCCCCATTACCCACCACCTGTTCCCCCAACCTCCCACCCCTGACCCTTCAAAACCCTCAGGTTGCCCCAACCTCCCACCCCTGACCCTTCAAAACTCTCAGGTTGTTTTTCAGAGTCCATAGTCTCTTATGGTTCGCCTCGCCTCCCCAATGTCCATAGCCTGCTCCCCCTCTCCCAATCCCACCTCCCCCCAGCAACCCCCAGTTTGTTTTGTGAGATTAAGAGTCATTTATGGTTTGTCTCCCTCCCAATCCCATCTTGTTTCATTTATTCTTCTCATCTTGAAGAAGTTAGTGTTCCTCTCAATAGCATTACTTCTTTCATGATTTATGGCGATTTCATAACTGCACTTTAAGCATCTTGACCCCCAGTTCCTTAACTTCCTCATTTCTTTGATGCCATACTTCATCATGTTATGGCCACAGCACTTGCCCATTTACTATCAAGGTCAGATAGAAATTTACCCCCAGACACTCAGGGCATTACCTGATTACCATATACAGTCTTCCCTGCTTCCTATTAATAGTATCCTACCTTCTAATGGTGAACAGGGCCAATTACCTCTGCCAGAGTGTAGCTCCTTTCTTCGCCCAGTGGTTTCAATGCATAAGGAACCTGAAGTGATCAGGTGGCATTTGAGGCATTTCTTCTTGGGAAACAAGACCTTTGAGTCTCCATTGTTTTCTACCTATTGCAGACACATACAAAGATCACTGACTTAGAGTGTATGCTATTATGGATAATAGCTCCCATTATATAGGTGTCTGCTCTAAGCAGTCAATATGTTTTTAATGTTATCCTATTCTTTATCAGGATAGAATATAACTGAGCTACTGGACTACTGGATCCGATGGTCATGTAAATCCTCTTTGGCTTTACTGTGAGTCCCTTGTCACAACACAATGTTTTGTGGGATCCTATGTCAGTCAGTTAAATACTCTGTAGGCCTTTGGATAGGGGTGCTGCCAGAGTCCCCATTGGAGGGAAGAAAAACCACATGTTCCAGTCAAGATCAGTTGATGTCCCTTCCATGGTAAAAGTAATTAAAGTATCACCAAGTGGTTATTGGGTATCCTTGAAAGATGGTTCCATATATATGGCTCAACACTGAGCAGTAGTTCGGGTATTTGACAGCAGCAGTGTAGTAGGCTCATAACCTCTGTCGTTCTCACATGAGTACTCCATTCAATGCTCCCATCATGCTAGCTTTGGCTGATGGAGAGCAGGGAACGGTGGTAATGGTTGAGACTGGCCGATGTCAACTGGAAGAGCCATTATCTCTAATTGGTTGTTTAGTGCCTCTTCATAGTGACTATTTTGGTCTTCCTTAACCTGTCGTACAAAAATCTTCATATTTCATAGCCTCTACCATCAGTCCATCCACATACTTCTTCTTCTGATCCGTTGCCCTTAATCTTCCAATCTTTCTTTGTACAGATTGTGACTGACCAGCCACGCCATTGGGTCCAGCTCATGAGGTTTAGACCTGCTTCTCTTTCCACACAAACTAGGTGACTTAGTGTGAGATTTTCCTTCCTGATGCCTATTCAGATCACCCCTGAAGGTATTACAGCAATAGTTTACTTCTGACTTGCACTCATACATTTATTCATGAATTAGGCTTGCCATTTCTACCTCTAAAGGTGGCCACAAAGGGTCTCTGCATATGGACATAGGTATGACCTGAGGAAGAGGCAACAGTGCAGATATGGTAGATATCATGGGAATCTAGACCAGCTGCTTTGAGGCTTGATTATGTCCTTTGATCCCGATCATGCCCAATTTGGAATATACCACCACCAATTCAGGCCTGGATTGTTCCTGGGCCTGCCTGAATTTCTGAGCTGGTGGGTTCTGACCACACTGTCAGTACCTGTGTCCTGGACAAACACTCTGTATCTACCAGGTCCTAATATTATTGTGGCTAATTTTCTGTTGCAGATGGCATGGTCTGGCTTTCCATTACCAAGGATCGAATTTGGGAATCTCCTATTGGAGCTTATCACAGACTCCACATAGTGTGTGTGTGTGTGTGTGTGTGTGTGTGTGTGTGCATATATATATAACCACAGATATCTCTAATGATATGGGAAACAAAGGCAGAAAGAAATGTAGATGAAATTAAATATCCATGTAACCTGCAGTCCACTGACAAATACTTGAGGCAGGCAGAGTATTATATTCCTCCAGGAAGCTCCCAACTGTCTTAATGCCTTGCTAGAGGGACAAATAACCTTAGCTTGATAATAGCAAGGCCTCCAGTAACCTGTGAGTCTTCTACAGCATATGAAAATCCTTTTGAGACTTTCTTTATCTTTACTTTCCCTAACCCCAAAATATATCCTCAGTTGTCCCTCACAATCCCAGGACAGAACTCTTTCTGCAAAGGGGTCCTGTCCCTGCACTTTAATTAAAACACCATTTTGCACCAAAGACGTCTCTTTCTTGGCCGTCAGTTCCAGACCCGACCACACCAAACCAACATTCCAAAACTCCTCACTGATACTATGGGATCTGCCATGTTGTGTGACCAAACTAGCAGAGTTTCTTGTACCACAGACTAGATCCACTAGATGTTACTCAATATAGCAAATTTCCATGTTGCTCAGAAAAGTAATGGCAAATAGGAAATTTGCTGCTTCCAGAACCCAAAGAAGTTTACTCAACTTTGGACTTTCCTTCTTTTTAAAGCACAGGAAAATATTTCAATAATTTGTTCTTTACTTTGGAGTAGATGTCCTTCCATACCCCCTGGATCTTAAAGAACTTCACTGAATATTAGGCCTTTGAATATTCATAGAATTTGTTTTCCACCTTTTAGAATTCATGTGTCTTACCATAGCTTTCAATGTATTTGCAACTTCTTGCTCTTCTGACCTGTTTAATATAATGTCATCAAAAGAGAGAACTAATGTGATGTTCTCCAGAATATCCAAAGAGTCAGGGTCCAAGTCCCTTTGGACTACATTATGATAGTGAGTGGGAATGTTAACATAGGCCATGAATGTATATTTTAGTTATTCATCCCATCGCAAGTGAATATGAACTATTTTTGTTCCTTCTTCCAGACAGGGATAGAACTAAATAAGATCAAGCTTATTAACCTGCTCTAGCAAATACATCACAGTTGGCACAGCAGCTACCCACAATCTGAGCTACTAATTAGTTATATTCGTAGTAATACAATGCTCTCCTCTAGAATTCATCCAGTATTTCCAGGGATCAGAATGAAAGAGAGACATGATATCACCAGCTAGGCATTGTCTAGACTTTGAGAGAGATACTAATTCCTGCCATTGCCCCTGGAAAGAAATGTTTTTTAATTCCTTTTCTTAAAGTGAGGACAGATTCTGATATTTCTACTTGGCCTTAGTTTTCACTCCATAGTTTTCACTCCAAGGCCAAGGAATAAATATAGTAGGAGTTCCCTGGATAATTCTCATGTTTACCTATGATGAGGACAAAGAGAGACACTCCAAATTCCCATGCATTGTCTCATAAATGATTGATGGACTGTTTGCTCTTTTTTTTTTTCCATTTTATTTATTTTTTCAGCGTAACAGTATTCATTCTTTTTGCACAACACCCAGTGCTCCATGCAAAACGTGCCCTCCCCATTACCCACCACCTGTTCCCCCAACCTCCCACTCCTGACCCTTCAAAACCCTCAGGTTGTTTTTCAGAGTCCATAGTCTCTTATGGTTCGCCTCCCCTTCCAAATTTTTTTTTTTTAATAAACATATAATGTATTTTTATCCCCAGGGGTACAGGTCTGTGAATCGCCAGGTTTACACACTTCACAGCACTCAACGATAACACTTACCCTCCCCAATGTCCATAGCCCCCTCCCCCTCTCCCAATCCCACCTCCCCCCAGCAACCCCCAGTTTGTTTTGTGAGATTAAGAGTCATTTATGGTACTGATCAATCAGAACAAAATGTTTTTTGATAAATTCTCTCAGCCTCACAGGATCTTCACCCATAAGCGTATATGAGCACTGGAAAATGGAAAATCTCTCCTTAACGCCCTCCTCCATTTGTTCTGTCAATGGACCTCAGGGGAGATCAACGATCTGATCAAGCCTTCCTCTCATCCCAGTCCTCCACGCTCAGTTCCATCTAGCTTTGTTTACTAGTCCCTATAAAAAGAAAGCTCTTTTCTGCATGAACTCTGGGATGCTTGTAGATCTTATATTTGGAACATTCTCCCTATTGGAAATTCCTGTCCCCTTAATGTAATAGAAACCCACCTCTTATGGCAATAAACTTGTTCAATACAGAGTCTTTTTATCTACATTTAGATAACATTTATTTTTTTTTTATTTGACACCCTTGTTTTCCACATGGTTCCAGGTCAGAAAACTGGGTCCATAAATGGATGAAAGATCATGTCACTTCAGTTGCCCTCAGTTTCATGATCACCTATGATTGATTTATTTTTATTGTATACATTGATCAATATACTGGTTGATAGCCCATCTGTTTTTTTCCTCCAAGAAACTTTGTTCTGTTAACATCTCCATAGCTCTCTATGGACCATAGCTCTCTAGGGCCATCTGGTTAGAATTGCGGACTTGTCACTTATTATGTGATTGCATCCACCTGACTTGTGATGATTAAATGTCGCCCCCTGGCCTCTCCAGTTTTGAGATCCTGTCATTCCCACTGAAATCAGAAAGGCAAATTTTCAGTGGTTTCTCTCATCAGTACCCCTGGATTAAGATGAGAGATACTGCTGAGCTTCTCACTGATTCTGATGCCCCTTTCATGAGAGCACTCCTTATCACTTTGGTCAACAAAATGTTCTACAGGCCTTCACATGAGATATTCATTATCCACTCTACCATGTCCATTTCTCTGAGATTTTTTAAAATATCTTCTTCTATCTTATTTTGAATAGTTCTGGGATTTTGAGCCATAGTAGTAGGGTCATTGCAAAGGTATAAAATTCTATCAGAGCACAATGTTGACATACTGATAGGGTTTCCACCTCCAGCTTTAGATTTCAATGCCCTTGATCCAGCAGCCTTAGGATTCAGTCCTGTATATTCTTTTCTTACTTCTGCTGGTATTTATTGGCTAGGTTCTGCAGCTCCTTTCAGTTATAAATCCTTTCTTTCTATAGCAGGCCCATCCCCAACATTTCCCTGGATGGACTGTGTTCTTGGTTGTGTGGACAAGAAGAGGAAGAAAGCAGGAAGGAGACATGTATTATCTTTCAAGGTAGTCTCTACATCACCTTCAAGCAAGGGAGACATCATCCTTTATCAGAGAAGAGTGGGCCAATTAAGTAGGCAGAAAGTTCAGGGAAATCTGAGCATTCAGGAATTCCTAGTGAGTCAATCCAGATGTTTCTATTCCAAATGCTAGCACCCCACTCTTTTCCTATTCTGACCTTAGTGGAGCTGCTTTGCCTAGGCTAAGAGTTTAAGCTTCTCGGAACTCTGCTACGCTTTCAGTTAAGTGCCAGACCCTTGGCTTTCTATTTTCTGCCCTTCAGCTGCAAGAAGTGAAAGTTTTGTTTTATGCTTCCAATGAGGCATTTTGATGTTCACAATTTGCTTCAAATTCAAAATTAATTACTCTCAGCCTTTCTTTGTCTTTCTCCTATAAATGAACAATAGCCGTCTAATTCCATAGTTCTTATAATTACACATCCCCCATATCTCTCAAGTGCCTGAGATATTGGGTCTGCCAGTGCATTCCCTACAAAAGACCTACAAAAATATGGCATTAAAATCAGTAAAAGTTTTAATAACTGCACAGAAACATCATGGCTACTAGCTGGATGATGAGTTTTCAGTTCTGAACTCTTAAAGTACATTTTTTTTTTTATTACAAAATACTATAGGTTTGAATTTTGGGGAAGCAGTTACACAGAATGCTGTGTAAAGATGAATTGCATAGTTTACTGACAAAACACATACTTTGACAAATTTAAAAGTATAGAACTTATACCAAGTATATGTTTTCAAAACAGAAAGGAATTAAATGGAAACTATTAACAGAAGGATATCAGTGAAATCCCCAAACAATACATTTCTAAATATCCCATGGTGGGGCACCTGGGTGGCTCAGTGGGTTAAGCCTTTGCCCTTGGCTCAGGTCATGGTCTCAGTGTCCTGGGATGGAGCCCCTCATTGGGCTCTCTGCTCAACAGGGAGACTGCTTCCCTCCTCTCTCTGCCTGTCTCTCTGCTTACTTGTAATTTCTTTCTCTGTCAAATAAATAAATAAAGTCTTTTAAAAAATTAAAAAAATAAGTAAAAAATAAATAACCCATAGATCAATGTCTCAAGAGATATTGAATATATTTGAACTAAATGTGTTGAAGGCAGCAAAAGCAGGGGTTAAAAGAAAATTTATATCAAGTACCTATGTTTAGAAAAGAAAAGAAAAAAAGCTATAATCAATAACCTCAGCTTCCACTTTAGGATGTTAGAGAAAGAAGAAAAAATTAAGCTAAAGGAAGCAGAAGGAAAGACATAACAAAAATTAAACTAAAAATCAGTGAAATTGAAACAGAAAAACAGTAGAAAAATGTAATGAATCAAATCTTGTTCTTTTAAAAGATTAACCTTGAAAAACCTATAGCCAAGCCAATCAAGAAAAAAAAGAGGGCATAAATTATCAATATAAGCTATGAAAGAAGGGTCATCACTATTGATCCAATGGACAATAAGAGATGATAAAGACATATTCTCAACAATTGTGTCCTCAAACTTAATGTAGGGGAAACTGACTAATTTCTTGAAAGACACAAGCACAAAAATTCACAGTACAAACAGATAAGCTGAGTAAGATTTTATCATTAAATAAGCTGAATTGATCATTAATAACCCTCCAAAAAAGAAAGCACTAAGCTCAGTTAGTTTCACTGTTGATTTCTACCAAACATTTAAGAAAGAAATAATACCAGTTCTCCACAATCTCTCACAGCAAATAGAAGCAGAGGGAATACTTTTCTAATTCATTTTATGAGGCCAGCATTATTGTAATACCAAAACCACATAACAGCATTTATAAGGAAATATGGACCAATACCTCTCATGAACAGAGATGCACAAATCACCAGCAAAATATTAGAAAACTGAGGACAGTAATGCATTAAATTAATTATAGAACACATCAACAACAGAAGGATTTATTCCAGGTACATAAGGCTGGTTTGACATTCAAAAATAAACCAATCTAATCCACCATACTGACAGAATAATAAAGAAAAATCATAAGTTCATATCAATTGATTAAAAAAATAAAAAAAATATAAAACTCACTCATGATAAAAATTATCAGTAAACTAGGAAGAGAGGAAACTTCTTCAGCTCAATGAAGGATATCCATAAAAGCCTATAACTCATAATTAATATGTGAAATTAGATGTTTTCCCCTTAGGACTTAAAACAAGGTAAGGATGTCCTCTCTTATTATTCCTACTTCATATCATACTAGAAATCCTGCTTAGTGATTAAAACATATATGTTGAATACAATGTAAACAAAATGAGAAGAAAAACAAAATTCTCTTTAATTCCAGATGGTATGATTATCTACATGGAAAATAACAAAGAATATATAGACAGATTTCTGGAACTAACAAATATATTCCTGAATATACCATCTCAGTATGCAATGTCTATATATTCAAGTCTATTACTTTCCTATACACTGGCAATTAGCAGTTGGAATGCTAAGTTTTAAAAAACCAATACATTTAAAATTGGACATAAAAATAAAATATGCATAAGTCTAACAAAATAAGTATACAGAAAATTATAAAACACTGATGAACAAATAAACAAATGAAGAGATATTGTGTGATATGGAAGGGAAGATTCAATACTTTTGAGATGTCACTTCTCCCTAGCTTGATCAATTAAATGCAACCCCATCAGAATCCCAACAATCGATTATGTAGATATTGACCAGTGCATAACAGCAATCTAGTAGAGAAAGAATAGATTGCAATGAATGGTGCAAGAGCAATTGAATATCCATATGCAAGAAAAAGAAATAAAGAAAGAAGGAAGGAAGGAGAAAGGGAGGGAAGGAGGGGGTTGGAGGGAGGAAGGAAGGAAGGAAAGAAGAAAGAAAGAAAGAAACCTCAACATAGTTCACAACTCATACAAAAATTAAGTTAAAATTGATAAAAGATCTAAATGTAAAATACAAAAATATAAAATTTCTAGAAGAGAACATATAAGAAAATCTGTCCAACCTTCAGTTTGGATATGTGTTCTGAGATACAACACAAAATGTATGATCTGAGAAAGAAGCAACTGACAATTTGAACTTTAGTAGAAATTATTAAATTATTGAATTTAATTTATTAAAATTAAAATCTTAATGCTTCATGAAAGAATTAAGAGAAAGGAATGACAAGCCACAGACTGGGAGAACATAGCTGCAAAACATACATCTGTTTTGCTTTGTTTTGTTTTGTTTTTTAAAGATTTTATTTATTTATTTGATGGAGAGAGATCACAAGAAGCCACAGCAGCAGGCAGAGAGAGAGAGGGAAGAAGGCTCCCCACAAGACAGCCAAATGCAGGGCTGGATCCCAGGACCCTGAGATCATGACCTGGGCCGAAGACAGAGGCTTAACACACTGAGCCATCCAGGCACCCCAAAACACAAATATGTTAAAGTATTTGTCCAAAACATGGAAAGAACACTTATGAGTCAAACAACAACAACAACAACAACAAAAACAAAAAAACCCCCAAAAAACAAAAACAAAAAAACTACCCAATTAAATGTATGAGTAGAAGAACTGTATAGACAGCTCTCCAAGGAAGACGTAGATGGCAAATAAAATATGAAAAGATGGTCTACATTACATGTAAAGGCAGATTAAAACAACTATGTAGTATCACTTATAAGAGCAACTAGAATCCTAACAAATTAACAATACCAATTTCTAGAGAAGATGTGGAACAAGAACTCATTCATTGCTGGTGGGAATGTGAAATAGTTCAGCCAATTTGCAAGACAGTTTGGTAATATAAACAATGTTACCATATGACCCAGCAACTTAGTTCTTACATATTTAAGAAAATTACTTACAATAGGAGAAATCAGGGGTAGAGTCAATCAGAGTTCTCTATACTATCTGCAATGTTTTTGTAAGTCTAAAACTACTTTAAAGTGAAAAATTCATTTAGAATTAAAAATTATAGCAGTGTAATAATGTTTGTAAAGTATCTAAAGATATATGTGAGGAAAAGATATATTTTTAGTACATTATAAAATTTTATGTCAATTCATTAATAAAGATATGAATGAATAAATAAATAAATGAAACAAATCTTCCAAACTATGATATATAAATTCAAGTAAGTCCAACTGAAACTGTGTGTGTGTAAAATTTTATGGTTTCATCTTAAAATGTATATGGAAATTTAAATAATGTCTAAGAAAAGCTTCATACCAAAAAAAAGAAATTAAGAAAGTCTGTTAGTCATAGACTAACTGACTAACTCATAGGAACATGAAGAATTGAGAAAGTGACTATTGAATTAATGGTATTGAGACAATTTGTTATGCACAAATTATAAATGAATCAACTAATAAGCTTGATATATTAGAACTCTAAAAACCCCAAAACTTATTGTCATAAAGATACTAAAATAAAATAGAACAAACCACAAAATTGAAGAGAATATATGCAATGAAAACTGATAAAGAGTTAAGGACTAAGATTCAAGCTAGAGAAATAAATCCTATCATTCACAAAAGAAAAAGAGCAACTATAGAGAATGAAGAAAAAAATGTAAACAGAAAATTATAAAAAAAAAGCAAAACCTTATGTCCTTTGTCTAATAAACATGGTCATACATATAATCATATTCATTTAAGTTAAAGCACTAATGTGCTATTATTTTGGCACAATGTTTAAGAACTGAAAATAGGGGTGTCTGAGTGGCTCAGTGGGTTAAGCCTTGGCCTTAGGCTCAGGTCATGATCTCAGGGTCCTGGGATGGAGCCCCACATCAGGCTCTCTGCTCAGCAGGGAGCCTGCTTCCCCCTCTATCTCTACCTGATGTTCTGCCTATTTGTGATCTCTCTCTCTCTCTGCAAATAAATAAATGCAATGTTTAAAAAAAATAAAAAAAACTGGAAATACTAAGTGTTGGTGATAGAAACTTTCATAAACCTTGGATGAGTTTATACAGTGGTATAACAAATTTGAAAAGGTAAGTGTCTATATCCATCTGAACTGAAAATCTACATACCCTACTAGCAGCAATTCCATTTATAAGAATCTAAAGCAGTGATTTCCAATCCTGGACACATATCAAAATCACTCAGTGAATTTATAAAAACAGTAGTCTTCCATAATATCCCATTAACAGAGAATCTCTGGAGAAGAGGCTCAGTCATTAGAATTATTTAATTTTGATGAATAAAAAGAGACAGGTATTATTATAGCATGTTGGTACTGATGAAAAAATGGAAAACAGCTGAATGTCTATAAATATGAGCAATAATAAATACAATTTTGGTTTATTCACTTATTGGAGCATAATATATCAATTAAATTAACTAAATAAAGTTACACGCATCAATGTGGATAGATCTCAAAAATGTAACATTGAGTGAGTAAGCAAGTCACAAAATATATGTATCACTTATTGAACAAACCATTTTTGTGGATACTTACATATATATAAAATAAAAAAAAACTAGTCAGAAAATTTAAACGTGGTCAGAATAATGGTTATGTCAGAATAATTTTTACCTTGGAAATACAAGAATGGTAATAGATACAGTACACAGGTGATACTACTTATTTATAATATTTTACTATTTCTAAAAACTGCAATGAAAATTTGGAAAAATATTAAGATTCAATAAATCTGGATGCTAAACGCAACAGTATTCTTTGTATCTAATATATAGGTGATACTAAACAGAAGGGCATGCTTTACATTTAACACACCGGAATGTTTCTCACACACACACACACACACACACACACACACACACACACTGTGACACAGACACACAGAAACAACCACTCAGATGTGACACAGAGATTCTGAACTAGATAATGAGACAATATATTAAGTGAGGGAACGGCACTGGGTAGAAAAGGGGCTACAGAATGTTAAAGCTATCATTAAGGAAGCATAAAGTGTACAGTAAAGTGAAGGAAAATTAGAGCCTTCCATAGTAATCAGGCATTTGTACTATTTCTACTAACCCAAATATCAATCTGCTCTCAAGCCAGAAGAGGTGATAAAAACATATACAAGGTCAAATCAACGAAAAGGATTATATTATGTAAACAATACTATTCAGTGATTTTCTAGTTGCAGCTCCAAAAAATACTGCATAGAGTGAGATTGCTGGATGTTTCAAACAAAGATGAAATCAATGACTACTGGTTGGAATGAGAAAATAAAGAGTTGAAATCTGAATTTCTTAAGTCGTAGGTATATTTTTGTCTCAGAATAACCCAATAACCTCACGGTAAATGTTAAAATATCACAAAAATTGAATAATGTCAAACAAAAATATTTTTTATTTCCTATCACTGAACTCTGAGTATGATTCATTTCCTGGTTTTTGTTGTAACTAATGACAATATTGCACATATTGATAAATTAAAAAAAAAAAACTCTAGTAATGAAACAAATACATGAGAGAAGCAAAACTTAGGGGGCAGGAAAAATATCTTTCTAATAGACTAACATGAAAAAAGGAGGCTTTTAGATGAAAACATTAGAGGACTTTAAGTAAAATAACACACAGGAATGATTAGTAGGAGAAAAACACAAGCATAAGACAAAAGCCTTAGTGACTTGCCTACCTGAAAAAAACCCAAGCACAGGTTGCAACTTCAGATACTGTACATTAATATATAATTTTAATATGCAGCCCAATGGAAGCTAATTTGCATGCTATAATTACCTTTCCAACTGTCTTTCATGAGATAAATACACAGCCATTAACAAACTTTAATGTATCGCATATTTTTACTAAATAAATTTGCTTTATGATATTGCTTAATCTTTCTAAGGAAATGGCAAAACCCCCTTGTGCTTCATTAAGCACAAAGAATTGGGAATATTTGAAGTTTTGATCCTGGTGTGAAAGAATATTTCATAGCAGTAGCTAAATTAATGACATTGCTTTTTAAATAGTTGCTACACAATAACTCTCATCTTATTAAAATTATTAGTTTTAGTTAAATTAGGTCTTGGTTTATGTGAAGCTAGCTTTGTGATAATCAAGATGAGAAATGACAAGGACACAGGAAGTACAGAGGAAGATTAATGTTTATACTAAATTCATCTTCTGATACTTAGTCCTTATCATTTCTGGGAAAAGTAGGGAATCAATATACTTACATATAAATAGAAATGGAAAATAATTACATTCTTCATCCTTCAGAAGAAATACATAAACTTCCAGATACATGTACATATACATGTACATATGATATATATCATATATCATATATATCTATAAAATGAATGTAAGTTTGAGTGAAAAGTTACTTTCAACAGGCACAAATGAGAGATATTAGGGCTGTTAGATATGAATATAAATGACATTTATATTTATATGTTGCTTATATATAAGCAACGGATACAAAATATAAAAGAAACAGTATTTTGAAAAATTCTTGCCTGCCTGACATGTGATCTCCTATACAATCTGATCTCCTTGCTTTCCCACTTGGATCCGTACTCCTGGGGTCCCAATAGTGTGATCTGTGTGTTAGCTCAGTCAGGAGAGTCCCTAATGCCAATTAACTAACATGCTTCCATCTTCCATGTGACATGGTCTCCACTTTCTCCACAGGGTGAAATTCTTCTCGGCTCTAATGTTGAACTCAAATACCAATTACTCTAAATGCCTTTCCAATTACTCCTGTGTGTAAGAAATCTTATTTTTCCAGTTGATCATAACAATTTGTTTTTCTTTACCTCATTATTCCCATCAGCTGCCAGGATACTATGCAGTACATAAGTGTTAAATAAATAAATTTTAATAGAGTGAGGTACTTTTATTAATAAAATATATTTTTTACTTGAGGTTGGAAGTACAAAAATAATACATAAAATCATTTTCTGCGTGTAACCCAGAATTATAATTGTTTTTATATTGTGTAAATATAAAGACACAGACGTTTGTGTCTTTCCTGTTGGCATAAATTACTGAGAAGTATTTGATCTTTCATCTTAGTTACTGTTTATTAAATGAGTAGGAAGGAGCAGAGATACTGAAGGCAATTTACAATGAATATGCCTTTATGTTTTATACTTAAGAAATCATTTTGTTAAGAAAAATAACTGTGTTTTTAGGTCAGTCATTTGAAGATAGTCATGCATAGTGTGGTCCTTGTTGTTGTTTTTTTTTTTTTTTTGTCTAGATTGTCTCTATTTATGTTTTAAGGAAACAGGTCATTGGAACTGACTTCAGAATCTTCAATGAGCTATAGCTTCTGGGGTACTATTTTCTTTTGTGTATAAATATGTATTTCTAATATCTACTTCTTAAGGCAAAGAATCAGAGGAGTCAAGGGATGTAAGGAAAAGTTCAGCACTACTTCTCTTTAGGTACAGAAAGGACAAGGAAAGATGAAGAGATTTCATAAAAGATGCACTCAACCAAGTTATGGCTCTACCTAAGATTCTGGATTCTGCCTGCCATAGTAGGCTGCAGATGTAAAGAGGTGTTTTTCTTTTCTGTTGTTATCCACTTTTATCCTTTTTCCTTCATTCTTGAAGGGTAAACTTTCTCATACTCATACCTATCTCATATCATGGTTATTTCTTCTACACTACAGATGAGTATAATATTGAGATTGATAGCGGAGGTCCTGGGAACATACCACCTATGTTTGAATCCTGGGTGTGCCCTCTCCAGGTCTGTGATATTACTCAATAATAATTTAAAATCATGTCCAAATTAGGGCCAAGCCTTCCACTGCTCTCTCTCCTGCTTTAAGAATGTTCTTTTTAATGATCTCCCTGATATGAGGAAGTTGAGAGACAATGTGGGGAGTCGGGGGGGGGTAGGAAAAGAATAAATGAAACAAGATATGATCGGGAGGGAGACAAACCATAAGTGACTCTTAATCTCACACAAAAAAACTGAGGGTTGCCGGGGGAGGGGGGTCGAGAGACGGAGGTGGGGTTATGGATATTGGGGAGGGTATGTGCTATGGTGAGTGCTATGACGTGTGTAAACCTGGCGACTCACAGACCTGTACCCTGGGGATAAAAATACATTATATGTTTATTAAAAATTAAAAAATAATAATAAAAAATATTTAGATCTTAACTCCAGACATGTAGAATAAACAAACTTAGTTCATGATGGGGATTAAAAAAAAATGTTCTTTTTATAATTTATGTCTTATATCTAGTGAAGATACAATAGATAATTCATACTTTGATATCTTACTTTGCCTCAAACACTTAGAAATGGTATATAAACTATGAAACAAAATTCAAAGAGGACAGATCATCATAAACAAATAAATAAAAGCAAATAACTTCTGATATTGTAAAATGGAAAAGAAATGCAAAGCACTGAGATGGGTTCATGGATTTCCTGGATTTCAGAAAGGACAGCTGGCTGTGAGTTTGTGACTATTGTTGAAGGCTACAGTGAGAGAAGGGTTTTATCGCCTTCATAGGAAGTTGTGGCAAAGACATTGCTCCTTCTTTACAAATGGGCATTAAATAAAACATTTGATTAGTTTCTTAGCTGTTGTTTATATCTTCAACATAAGCACAGGACAGGAGGTTACAAACACTCTTATAAGATCTGACTCTAGCTTGATAGACACCAGAGTTTCTATTTGCAAATTCCTTCCAGAAGAATATGTCCTCAGTTTAGGTCTTACAGACTTCACACAGATGGATTTCAAAAGAACGTAAGCCTGAATTCCTCCACAAGCCGGTCTAAGCCGGTTTCAGAAGAGTCAAAGAACAGAATTAAAATATTAAAGAATTTTATTGTAGCGATTAGATACAATACTGAAAGAAGGTTAAAATATTATTTGAGGTTACACATGAGGGGAAAAGCATACAGATGAAAAGGTACAAGTATTTTCAGCTAAGGGATTTGAAAAATAAACAAACATAATTTTTAGGAATCATTCAAAACCAAAAACCTATGGATTAGCAGGTTAATCATTGCTAAAAGGTGAATTAATGAACTCAAAGAATAAAAGATAATGACACAATGAAAGACAAAAATAAAGAAAAATGGAAGAAAAGTTGACAAGACCAACAATATAAATTTGGATTAGGAGAAGAATAAATGAAACAAGATGGGATTGGGAGGGAGATAAACCATAAATGACTCTTAATCTCACAAAACAAACTGGGGGTTGCTGGGGGGAGGTGGGATTGGGAGAGGGGGAGCGGGCTATGGACATTGGGGAGGGGAGGCGAACCATAAGAGACTATGGACTCTGAAAAACAACCTGAGGGTTTTGAAGGGTCAGGGGTGGGAGGTTGGGGGAACAGGTGGTGGGTAATGGGGAGGGCACGTTTTGCATGGAGCACTGGGTGTTGTGCAAAAAGAATGAATACTGTTACGCTGAAAAAATAAATAAAATGAAAAAAAAAAAAACAAAAGAAATACATTTAAAATTATCACTAACAGGGAAGGATTTGCAATTTTGTTAATTACTTTCTTTTTGTCTTATAGTTCTTTTTCCCTCATTTCCCCTCTTGTTAACTTCCTTTTGTGTTTTTATATTGATAGGCTTTCATTCTTTTCTTTTGTTAATTTGTGTAGATACACACACAAACACACACAATGAAATATTATTCAGTCATAGAAAGAAAATCCTGCCATTTCCAACATAGATGGAAGTTAAGGACATCATGTTAGGTGAATTAAGTCAGACAAAGATACTGTATAAATCTCCATTAATGGAAAATCAATGTATGTTTTAGGCCATTGCACTGGTTTATGTCTCTGAAGCTGAGTATATTCTAAAAGGAAACCATTCCAGTCCCTCTAAATATCCCATTGGCATTTTCCATAGAGACAGAAAAGATAATTCTAAAATTTAAATGGAACTCCAAAAGACCACTGACAGGAAAAAAAAATTTTTTTGAAAGAAAAAAAAAGAATAGAGCTGGAGGCAACACACTTCCTGAGTTCAATGTCTATTTTAAACTATAATAATTTAAACAGAATGATGCTGGAATAAAGTAGACATGTAAATCCATGGAACAGCATAGAGATCCCACAAATAAAGTCATGCATATTAGGTCAACTGATCTTAGATGAGGGTGTTAGGGATACACTGAGAAAAGGAAATTCTCTTCAATGGATATTGTTGGGAAAACTGAATATCCACATGGGATAGAATGAAGCTGGACTCTTACCTAAAGTTATATACAAAAATTAACTCAAAACAGATTAAACACTTAAACATTTAAGATTGAAACTGTACAGCTTACAAAAGAAAACATAGGGGGAAAGCTTCATTTCATTGGTCTTGACAATGACTTCATGGATATGATACCAGAAGCACAAATGACAAAAGCTAAATAGACACACAGGATAAACTAAAATGCTTCTGCACCGCAAAGGAAACAATCAATAAAGTGTAAAGGCAACCTATAGAATAGGAGAAAATATTAGCAAACAGTGATCTATTATGGAGTTAATTTCCAAAACACCTAAGGCACTCCTACAACTCAATAGCAATAAAGTGAACTCAGTTGAAAAGAAATGGGGAAAGGGACTGAATAAACATTTCTCCAAAAAAGACATACAGATGATCAATGCGTATATGGAAAGAAGCTTAACATCACTAATCATCAGGAAAAAGAAAATCAAAGTCACAATGAGGTATCACCTCATACCTGTAAAGAATGGCTATTATCAAAAAAACAAAAGACTGTAAATGTTGGTGAGGATGTGGAGAAAGTGGACTTTTGCACCATTGGTGTGAATGCAAAATGATGCAGCCGGTCTGAAAAACAGTATGGGGATTCTTCAAAAAATTAAAAATAGAAGTGCAACATAATCCAACAACTTCACTTCTCGACATTTATTCAAAATAACTGAAATCAAGATCTTAGCACTCCGTATTCATTGCAGCCCTATTCACAATAACCAAAATGTAAAAAAAAAAAAAAAAAGTAAATATCCACAAGCCAAATGAATGATCGAAAATATTATATACATAGTTACATAGATAGATTATGATGGAATATTATTCAGCCTCACTAAAGAGGGACATCCTGCCATACATAACAACATGGGTGAACCTGGAGACCATTACACTGAGTGAAATCAGCCAGTCATAGAAGAATGAATACTGCCTGATTACATTTATATGAAGACTCTAAAATAGTCAAACACACAGAATCAAAGAATACAATAGTCCTTATCAGGGTGTGAGGGAGGAGGGAACAGACAGATGCTGATCAATGACTACAATATTTTCAGTTATACAATTACGCGTGTCTGCTGTAAAGCACTGTGTCCACAGATGTTAATAGGGCATTTGTAATTCAAACATTTTTGAGAGGATAGATCTCATGTTTAGTGTCTTACCATAATAATAATAAAACAAACTCTGCTATGAACATTGGTGCACTAATTCCTGCATGCAAATAAATTCCCGATTGCAGAGTGCAGTTACTGGCATTTGCTGTTTCGAAATGAACTAACAAACTATTTTCCAGAGTGGCACACCCCATGAGTAATATACAAATGATATCATGTTTCTACTCTTCTCCAGCATTTGGTATTATCACTGTCTTTCATTATAGCGTTCTGATAGGTTGGTAGTGATATTTCACTGTAGTTTTAATTTGCATTTCTTTCATGCCTAAGGATGTTGAACATCAATTCCATTCCCTTCCTTTCTCCCTTCCTCCTTTCCCCGATCTTCCTTCCTTCTTTATTCCTTTCTCCCTCCCTCCCTCCCTCCCCCTTTCTCTCTCCCTTCTTTCTCCCTTCCTTCCTTCCTTTCTCTTTTCTTTCTCTCTCTTTCTTTCTCTTTCTCCCTTCCTTTCTCTCTTTCTCTCTCTCTCTCTCTCTTTTTCTTTCTTTCTTCTTTCTTTTTCTCTATTTTGCCCATAGAGTGTTGCTAAAGACTATGCTAGTCCAATGTTTGGCTTCTAACTGGTGTTCAAATGCTAACGGACTATATGAATGAAAACTATATCATATACCATTACTAGCATATCAAGAAATTTGTAAGGACCCTGATGACAATGACTGACCAGAAATGAGGAGTGTTTTGTTGTTGTTGTTGTTGTTGTTGTTTTGTTTTGTTTTTCTATTTGGTAAATTATAGAAGGATAGATGGGTGTGGAAAACAAACAGGGAAAAATTTTGCTGATTTAAAATAATCTTAGAATTACTGAACTCAGTTCAGAAGTTTTTCATACTTCATTCACATTCAAGAAAAAAAAATCCCAAATAACAGTACTATTTAGTCATTTGTACAGGGGCACCTGGGTGGCTCAGTGGGTTAAAGCCTCTGCCTTCCGCTCAGGTCATGATCCCAGGGTCCTGGGATTGAGCCCCGCATCGGGCTCTCTGCTCAGCAGGGAGCCTGCTTCCTCCTCTCTCTGCCTGCCTCTCTGCCTACTTGAGATCTCTGTCTGTCAAATAAATAAATAAAATCTTAAAAAAAATCATTTGTACATTCATTCACTCACTCATACTACAAATATTTACTGAGTATGTATTCTATGCCAGGCACTATGCTGGGTGGGGTTAGAGTATACACAGGTAAAAAAAGACACAATCTTCAAACAGCTCACTGACAAGGGGACAACGTAAGGAGTGATCACCATGCTATTTTATGTCATAATTGTGCACTGAGTGAGGTTTACATTGCTTAAAACAAAGGGCTGCTGGTCTAACAACCAATCTTTTTATTAAAAACCACTATCAATCACAATAATAGCACTAAGAGTAATAGATAAATTTATTGAGCACTTACTAAAAACTATTTTTAGTTTTTTTTTACAGTTAGTCCTAATATCACACTATCAAGTGGATGCTATAATGGTTACTTCAAAGATAGAGAAGCAGCAAGAGTCAGGATTGATTTTCATAGTTGGGGGGAGTACCTCTATCTAGCTATCTGTCTGTCTACACTCTCATGGGCTAGTTGCAAATCCATAAATGATTACTAATTATATATTTTGTTTAATGAAACATTTCAGAGTCTGTTTTATTCAAGAGGATTAATTTAGCAGCCTGCTCTCTAGCTACTCCTCTAATGCCATACTCTTAAGATCTTGAACTAAATGGTATCCCTGAGTCTCAGGGCACACAGCCAGCGTATTGCCGTATGCCATTTCTAAAGGTTGAACTTGGTATGTATGTTCCCTTGGTAGATAAGCAACTATTGAAAATCAAATGCTACACATCAGACAAATTGCCTCTGTGTAGTCCTCTGCTGGATGAATTAATTGCCTTTAGTGTGGTTCTACATAAACTGTCAGTCCACAGTGGCATATAATCGGGAAGAGAGAGAATAATAGTTTCATAAACCTTTCAGGAAACGTTTCTACTCGCTGCTTAGCGTAATGTGTAAAAGTGAGTTTCACTGTCTCTGAATAGAAAGAATATAACAAAAAAGAAAAAAAAAACTAAAGGAAAAAGAAAGAATATAACTAGAATATTTTCAGATAGAAACAAGTATTAATACTATCATCATAAGTATTATTTTCTTATATTTATAATAGGTATTTTTCTCTAGAGCACCATTTTTTCTCTCCGGAGAAATAAAAAAAAAATATGATGTCATGTTAATACTAAGTTTTCTGAAACGTTTTCATCCATTTCATTTATTAACAGAATAAATGAAATTTATTTATAGATGAAGAATAAATGAAGTATATTTATTTATTAAAAGTTGCCAGACCATCTTATTCTAAAGCATCATATACAATGAAACACTTTTCCATACCTGGGTAGAAAAGGAAGGTTATCTCTAAGCTTTGGATGATTTCTCCTGTCACAATCACAGGGGATGGTGGAAGGTGGATGACGTACAGAGTTAGACAAGATTGCTTTGATCCTAGATCTACAAACTGCCGTCTGCGTGATGTGATACGTTTCTAAACCTCTGTTAACTCAGTTGAAGTCTGAAGTGACAGTTTGATGAGGTCATGCTTATGAAATCAATAGGCACCTTTGTAGGTCCTTGGTATACAACAGATACTTTTTTCTTCATGTTTAGCTGAGACTTGTTGGCAAAAATACATTTTTAAAGTTCAGTTTTTATTATAAAATAGAGTGTGTTTGTGATGCATAAAATACAAATAGTTCATAACGTTTTACCATAAGCACATGATAAAGTTTTATATCCCATATACTGGAAATCAACACAAATATACCCCCAAACACTCATTCAGTTATTTAACAAATAAACAAATGACACTTTAAGTGACCTGGACATTTAATCAATGAAAACATAGGCTTTCTAAAAATATAACATACTCTGTTTCTCATCTTATTAATTTTTGGTGTTGCAAATATTGAATTTTAAAATAGAGAGAGATAATTTTTACTTCTCATAATTATTTGTATATATTTGGGTATTAGGTGCTTCTGTGTAAACCATGTCTTATAACTCTTCAGTGTATAATGAATGTTAGAGAGAATTTGGCTTATTTCCATTATATGATTAGGATACTGAGGCTCAGAGTAATTAATTCCAGTAACTTGATTGATAGAAGAGATCATGTGATTTCAGATCTGCATCAGAGAATTTCAAGTGATTTCATTTAGCAGAAGAATACATACTTCAATTAAAATTTAGGAATCCTACACATATATGTGCGTTTGTACACAAAAACATTTATTAAATACACAGAACTGCTTTGACTGCAGGAGTGATGAGCAGCTCTCCTCCCCATTCAAATCTCTTACTCTCTTACTCCCCTCCTTTCCTGTCCCCAGTGTTCCCTAAAAAATCCTAAATGGTCCTAGATAATTCATGGAAAAGTTTGAAAAGCATTTACTAATTTTCTCTCTTCCAGTGATGAAACTGATTAGTTATTCAATTCTATAAAATTAATGTGATAAAAGGTTAGGATGATTTCATATTTCAAAATAATGTAAACAATAAGGAAACTACATGATAGAATGAAATTACATATCAAACTTTTGTAAATGGCTTTCCTAGTTACTTTCATTAGTAGTGATAACATTTGAGGGAAGATAGTTCTACCATAAATATTACTATAAGATTAGATGAAATTAAAGTTTCCAAAGATCATGACCCTACCACATTTTAAGCACAAAATATTATTTCTTGGCTTATTAAAATCGATGGAATTTTAACTCAGCAATAAAAATTTATGTTAATTTTAAGTTATCTTGAAGAAAACAGTTGAAATATTAATATTTAGCAGAATATATTTTTTTACTGCTTGACCAATGTTTATTCTAAAATAGAATTCATTAGATAGGTATATTATTACAGTAGGCTTACACTAACAAACTTACAAAAAAAGAAATTAAAACTATTGCTAGAATATGTGAAACTCCCATGATTTATAAAAATATGGGTTTATTTTCTAGTCTTTCCCTGGCCTCATTCTTCATAAGTGAAAAATTAGCACATCATAACTCAACCACCAAGAAGGGAAATGGAGCCAACAAGATCATTTCTGACCTTTATTTTCTGTACTCAGAAAAAGTTAATAGTGTGTTTTTACTGAGTAATCTTTAAACAATAGCTCAATTAAAACCGTAAGTTTGATAGATGTCCTCTTACATATATTGGTACTATTTAAGAACACAAGTGTTTTCATTAATCTAGGAAAGTTAATACCAGCTTTCTAAATTAATATATCTAAACCAGAGCTGATGGGCGAGTTAACTCATATATCAATTCTCATTAATTGATAGTGGAGCTTTGTATTGAGAGGTTATTACAGGCATAGGCTAAGGAAATAATATGTCCGGTTGGGGCATATGATGAAGAAATATTGGCAAAAATTCATTATACAATTATTGATTATAAAGGACATTTATTTAAGTGTTTGAATATATATCCAAACAAACTATATGTGGGAATAATGCTGCTTTTTTCTTATTACAGCTACTAAGATATTTTCTTCAAGGAAACAAGTGTTGTTTTCATGGTTGTTAGCAGTTAAAACAGCTACGTTTGAGCTATGTCTAAGACTAAGCATTTAAAATCTCTATAGAATTTTTCCAATAAAAATTTTAAATTTGAGATTCTGAGCTTCTTTCCTAATGGGAGTATTATTTCTTATTTGTTGTGGGCTCTTCTGTATGCAAAAAAAGCAGAGGATTTTGATTGTGTGTGCGTTTGTATGTATATGTGTAGAGACACACATACACACACATACTTTGGTCATGACACAACTACGTTTGTCTTAGTGCATCAGTAATTCTGCTACTGCAGTGGAAAAAGATAGGTGGTTGTGCAAGCCATAAAGACCTAATAAATATATTACTTCCCTTTGTTAATCCTTTAAGGAAAATATATTGAATTTTTTAAAAAAATTGAAGTAAACTATTCAATACAGATGGCTTATAATATCCCCATGGCTCTTACAGCTTATATTATTTTAATAATGTCATGAGTTATTATAGAATTTTATTCCATTTTATTAGTTTCCCATTTCAGCAAAATTTATTTTTTTTAAAATATGCTCAAGGCTCCTGTAAAATCTATTTCTGCTAAACCAACTATAAGTTTGCTTTAAGTTTATCTACTTCATATGATCAAATGTCTTCTCACAGAAATTTTCTTCAAATTTCAGAGCAGTTTGTATTCAAATTCTTGATCCACCAGCCTCAAACAAAATATAATTTTGGGTAAACTACTTACTCTTAAATTGCCTAATCTATAAGACATGGATTACCATCATTAGTAAATGTCCCAACCCATAAGCTATTATGAGGATTAAATTAGATGGTCAAGGGGCACCACGGTGGCTCTGGGGGTCAAATGTCTGATTCTTGATTTTGGTTCAGGTCATAATCTCAGAGTCATGAAATCAAGCCCCAGGTGTCCATCTCCTTCTCCCTCTGCCCCTCCTCTCTTGTTTTCTCTCTTTCAAAAAAACATAAATAAATAAACCAAAACCAAAAAAGACCATTAAAAAAATCAGATGGTCAATGTAAGCTGGTAATCAGAAAATCTGGCATATAGTAAACAAAGACATATTTGCAATCATCATAAGGCCAAAATTTTCTCTCTAACTCAGAGGGAAAGCAATGAATTTTTCAACATCAAACTTTTGAGTGTAATTTTCTACATATTTTAAACTTGTCGAGTAACTGTGATTTAGCTCCAGACTTCAGTTTCCCCATCACATTTATTTCTACATAAATATATTTTATTTATTTAATAATATTTAATAATAATAATATAATTTATTATATTTATTATATAAATAAATTTATTTCACATATATATATCTATGCTTTGTAGAATGAATTTCCCCTATCGTGTTTCAAAATTATATTTCCCCCATACGCTTGCCACATAAGAACACAGAAGTGACATGCGTCACTATTTAGAAAATTATATTTAGCAGAAAAAACTACCTGTACTGTATAAGTTGCTTCATAGGCAGTTTCTAAAATACTCTAAAGTTAACAGCTTTAGATGATAAAAGGTTATACACTAGTATAAATTATTTCATTTGGTTTTAATGAACTATTTCCCAACTTTTGCTTTCATATTCAGAACTAGGGTTCTCGGAGTTTTCAACACCCAGAAACTTTTGTTTAATGATTTCCCACTTATCTACTCATAAACACACTTTAAGATTATCTTTTGACTTATCTGTCCTTCTAGAGGAAGATAATAAAGCATTCATAGTGGCTTGCTGTGGCTTTAAAGAGGTTCTAAACCCTTTAAACAAATGGTTACAATCTCATTGTCTCATCTTCTTCTTGGTGCTATAGCCTCCCATCATTGAGTGCTGTTGAACTTGTAGTGTTTCAGAGTCACAGATAAGCTTTAAGGAGTGGAGATCACTTTTATTTGTCACGGGCAATAAAACCAGCATCTTCACTGAGTCTCTGACAAGGAGGCGTCTGATGGTGCAGATCCAGTCAAGCAGAACACAAATCGAAATAGTGTCTGAAGGGCAAGGTAGTAAAGGCATCCACAGTATAAAATCTACACTAAAATTATGCTGCACTGCAAGAAGATTAGGGAACAAGGAACAAAGGCTAACACCGATTCCATCACGGGAAGATGCAATAGTAAACATAAATCTTCCCATCAAGACCCTCTGATAATGTCCATTCAATTCATTTGTATTGGAAAAAACCTGTTTTGCTTTATATTTCTCAGGCTTCCCCCTCCTATGTAAAGGTCATGGTGTGTATGCTTGTATATTCAATTTTTATGAGTCTAGCATGTAAGTATATTCTGAATTTTCCTACATTAAATATTAATTTCTGTATTTTGGTTTTGAAGATACACACATCTATATACATTGCACTTCATAAAGCTTAATGACTGTTGTGGGTTTTTGTTTTTGTTTTTTGAATTTGCTGCTTTTTCATTGATGATGTGTTCCATTTCGCCCCTGTAACCATTTGACTGAGGGTTGGAAGGGATCTGGAGTGTTGAAACACAATTAAATCCTTCATAAAAGACATCACAAGGTGATATCCCCAAGTACCCAATAAGAGCAATTTGCAACTGCCACCATTTGGGTTTCCACTGATAGCTCCCTAAAATGCCCCTAAATTAGTCCACCCATAATGTGTAGTTGGTTAATGTAGTTGTTACTGTTTTAAAGTGTTTTTTTTTTTTTTGTTTTGTTTTGTTTTTTCTGGGCGCCTGGCTGGCTCAGTGGGTTAAAGCCTCTGCCTTCAGCTCAGGTCATGATCTCAGGGTCCTGGGATTGAGCCCCACATTACATCAAGCTCTGCTCAGTAGAGCAGAGTCTCTCTCTGCCTGCCTCTCTGCCTATTTGTGATCTCTGTCTGTCAAATAAATAAAATCTTAAAAAAAAGTTTTTTTCTAAGAAATATAACTGAAGACATGCCAAAAAGAATTGAGAAGATAATAGTGCATCAAAGGCATTTATAACAATATTAAATATATATCACATTTATGGCCATAATTTTATTTCAAAAAGCCTGATTCTTATAGAAGAATTGGTTTTAAAAAATATTATTTTTATAGAAATGCAATATTAATATACAAATATTAATCTTTCTTAAACTTCTTTAAAAATACTGAATGTGAATATTTCCACTGTACATTGTCTAAAAAGGCAAAGTGAAAAGGATCTTTGCTTTCTTTCTAAATCATCCTTATAAAATTCAAGAGAGTAAATGGAAGGTATTATTTGCTTGAACTATTTGGATAAACACTTAAGTTCTCAATTTCACCCTGTGAGATTTGGCAGAGTAACTAAATCTCTTTATTACTGCTTCCCCTCAGTTTCTTTGCTATGACATCTCCGGCTTTCTTGACTCCATTATCTTCCAGTGACACCTGACTGGAGGTGGAGAGGACAATGACAACAAAATCTTCTGGGGGAGCTAGTGACAGCTACCTGGAGCTGTCACCTGTCCATGCCTGCTTCCTGGCTCCATGGTACACAGCTTTGGCTGATGACTTTAATTCTTACTTCCTTATCCCGCTTCTTGGGACAACTTCCATGTTACCTCTCTAAAGAATAGTCCAAATGATTCACATCTGTTTCCCCTAGTGTGGGTGCAAATTAGATCCAAAAGATCAGTGAAATCTAATTTCAAGCTTTAGTCCTAAATCCTTGGCTGGAAACTAGAATGCATCTTTTATTCCTTTCTTGTCTTTGGCTAAGCCACTCAATATTTCAGCAGAGTAAGTGCTTTTCGTTGCTCTTGCTCTCTCTTTCTTTTTGGGAGGGGGTTAAATCTGATTTTCAAAATGTGCAAATTCTTAGTACTTAGATGCTCAACTCTTCAGGACCCTCTCCTTGCGCTCCCTGTTCAAACTTAATCTCTCTGAAGTCTCTGGATATGTCATTTTTATAATGAGATTTTTTTTCCCAGGCTTCTTTCAAGCTCCTTCAACCCCTCTTAGGAGTGCAAATATTTTAACTAAGATGAATTTTTTGTGAAAGTGATAGTGTTCCTTTTGGTGATACATTATCCTGATTTTGTTCTTTTTTTTTTTCTTTTTGCCTTTTTCTCTCTCTCTCTTTTAAATACCTGGATAAATAGACAATTGCTATATAAATTATATATTTATATATTATATAAAATATAGTTATTACATACAATGTACTTGCAAACATAATGCCTTTAAAAATCTGTCTTTTATGTGAGTTATTTTTACAGTGAGAAAGAAAAGCCAAAAATTATTCTGAACTTTCATATTCTGTGTACTCCATGTATGTAACAATGGGGATCATCTCCTAATAATAGCTTTCAGATCACCTGAAATCTTACCTAGCCAAATTTTGCAGCCTTATAACCCATGGCATTCTTTTTTTTTTTTTAAGCTTTTATTTATTTATTTGACAGACAGAGATCACAAGTAGGCAGAGAGAGAGGAGGAAGCAGGCTCCCTGTGGAGCAGGAGCAGAGAGCCCAATGTGGGGCTCGATCCCAGGATCCTGAGATCATGACCTGAGCTGAAGGCAGAGGCTTAACCCACTGAGCCACCCAGGCGCCCCAACCCAAGGCATTCTTTATAGATTCTGTGCCTCAGACATACAGAGCTGCTCAGAAATATCACACATTGTCAAGACTCCATATTTTGTTCATGCAGTCTTCATTTGGGCCCATTGTTCCTTGATAACTTTTTTGACATTTAAATATTTAGCAAATTCTCAGACTGGAGTTTATAAATTTAAACAGGTGTCCTTCTTGCAGAGCATCCCAAAGTTATAATAAACTAGTATGCACTGTGACTACCCAAAAAGGAAATCTGATACTGAGCATTTCACACACATATTTGTTTCCATATACGTCTTCCCTCCTTAATGAGTACCAATCAACAACTTCCAAAACTTCGTGGAACCAGGGGAGGACACACTGATACTGGCAATGAGAAATCATGAAGGAAGGGGTCTGAATTGTAAATAGATTGCTGTGGTGGTGTTTGGAGAGGTAGAGGGGTGCAAGGAATGGGATTTTTACTGTGGAAGTCCCAAACAGTATGAGATTAAACTAGGATTGTAGCAGAAGGAATGAAGACAGAGTATATTGGAGGCATTTCCAGGTGAAAAAAATCAATAGAAATGTGTAGCTAATTGAAAGAAGGGAAAATAAAGTTCAAGAATGACACTCAGCATTCTAACTTATGTAAATGAGTGAATAGGGGCCGTCAATGGTGAGACTATTGTGGTAGAAATTTGTTTAGAAAAGGAAAATGTCATTTTGGTTTTGAAAATGTCAATTTTGAGATTTTAGTGGAAACCCATGTGGATATATCCAGTCTGAAGTGAGATTTAAGACTCAGGAGTCTCGCAGAGTGATCTGGGCTTGAAATAGTGTTTGTGAATCACCATGACACCTGTGGAATTAGAAGCTATATGTGTAAACGAATTACCAAGTATTTAAATGATGCTCCTTTTAGTCCTTGGTTTCAAGGTATTTATTTTTCTTTAATAATGACAATTATGGATAATTAAAATTGAATTAAATTGTATTTCTTGAGGAATTTTAAAAAACGTAATTGTTTTTGTCTTAGAAATAAGGAAAATAGAATAATACTTTTTCTGAGTTCTTGTTCCGACCAACATAAACTCTATGAAGAAAGTCAAATAATGACCAAAAATAGAGTAGACTTTATAGAAAGACTAAGCTGATATCATGGGTTAAGACATTTATGGCTTGGGGTGCCTAGGTGGCTCAGTCAGTTAAGCATCTGCCTTTCGCTCAGGTCATGATTCCAGGGTCCTGGGATTGATCCCCATGTCTGGCTCCCAGCTCAGCAAGGAGCTTGCCTCTCCCTCTACCCCCTGCTCCTGCTCTCTCTCACTATCTCTCTCTCTTTTTGAAATAAATAAATAAAATCTTAACCCCTCCCCCAAAACAAACATTTATGGCTTTTCACCCTACTTGTATGGATCACACATTGAGACCTAAAAGTGTATCATTAGAGACCCTTGTATAGGCAATGAAAGTGAAGCTAATAGTAGCCAGCAATAGTCAAATGTAAATGAGTCCTGACACACTCATTACCAGTCATATCTATCCTAAGGGTAAATATCTAGTCGCAACTGTGGTCCAAAGGTGATAGATTAGTGAGGTATGAGTTACTGGCACCAACACTTCTTCATATAGTATACTTCTTAAAATATTTAGGAAATGTTAAGTGTGGTAATTTAGATAAAAATGGAAATTTGCAATATTTTTCCCACATCTCCTTATTTCTACTAGAAAACATCATTGCCATCTGGAACAAGTATGTAAACACTGACCTAATACTTCTCTTGGATTATTAACATTAATTTTATTCTTGACCTGAGTCAATATGAGAATAAGCAGCAAAAGTTTTGTAATTTATTAGAGTTATTTATAAGTATTGTGAAGCTATTGTTCTTTGATGTTCATGTAAAGCATTTATAAACTTGAGGCTTTGCATTATAACAAAAGCAGTATGTGGGAAAAAATCATTCAATATGTAAAATACAAAAACAAGCAGACTTGATTAGAGACTGAGATTAATGAAATTCAAATTATCTATTTACTTACTTATACTATAAAGTGACATACTTAAGGATGGAAAATGGTTCATTATAATAGATATAACACATTTAAATTCCTTTAATGGAGAATTAGGGGTAAAGAGAAAATAATTGCTTAAAAATTATATGGTGGCATGGGGAAATTAAATATCATGAGATGCACTGCAGTTAGTTCTGAACAAGATGGAGAATTAGCACGAGCTATTAACTAACTCCACCAAATCCAAACACAAGGAAGAAACAAAAGTGAAGCTATATTTCTCGCAGTCAAACATAAAGTTGTGTGTCCCCACAAATCTTGGGGATACTCAATGTGGTTATGTCACACTGTGAACAGAGTTCTAGGGTCAAAAGTGACAGAGCACAGATGTTGTACTTTAGACTGGCAAGGTGGCATTTCTCATTGTAACATTTTTCTATTTCTCCCTTACTCTAGAAAGATCACTAATGTTCCCATTATACTTTGGGGCAGGAAAACAATAGCAATATACTAAGATCAGTCAGAGAGTTGGTAATTTGAAGGTAATGTTGTAGCCTGGTTGGGATAAGGAGCCTACAGTAACAAGTAAGAGATTGCTGCCCAACCTTGAGTGCTGTTATATTTAATAATTGCTGTTAGGCACAGCCACTGACTAGTCAGAAAAAAAAAAAACAATGGTTACAGTGGTAACCATGAAGAAGTGTTCTATACCCTACTCCTGAATGACACAAGTGGTATCTTGGTGGTTATGGAAATCTCTTCTGTGCCCAGCACTAACTCTTTACTTACTGGATAGTAGAATGACAGATGCAAATGAAGGGGTCAAAACAGCTGCTTTTAAAAGCATTTTCCCAATCTGTATAGTTGTCATGGTGCACAACAGCTAAATATGAGCCTTATCTCTATGTCAACTCAACCTCCCCTCAAATCCCTATCAGTAGGCTAGTAAATTACAATGGATAGAGGGAGCACTATAAGAGATCAGTAGCTTTATAGAAAGAGTCTGGAAGTTTTTCTTCTGCTTCAGTTTTTTGAAACAACTTCAGGAGAATAGGTACTATTCCTTCTTTGAATGTTTGGTAGAATTCCCCAGGGAATTCTGTCAGGTCCTGGGCTCTTGTTTTTTGGGAGGTTTTTGATCACTGCTTCAATCTTGTTACTAGATATTGGTCTATTCAGGTTGTCAATTTCCTCCTGATTCAGTTTTGGAAGTTTATAGGTTTCCAGGAATGCATCCATTTTGTCTAGGTTGCTTAACTTATTGGGATATAGCTATTGATAATAATTTCTGATGATTGTATGATTGTTTCTATTTCCTTGGTGTTAGTCATGATCTCTCCCTTTTTGTTCATAATTTTATTAATGTGGGTCCTCTCTCTTTTCTTCTGGGTTAGTTTGCCCAATGGTTTATCAATCTTAATGATTCTTTCAAAAAACCAGCTTCTAGTTTCGTCAATGTATTCTACTGTATCTCTAGTTTCTATCTCATTGAACTCTGCTCTAATCTTGATTATTTCCCTTCTTGTGTGTGGGGTTGGCTTAATTTGTTGTTGATTCTCCTGTTCTTTAGGGTGTAAAGAGAGCTGATGTATTCTGGGTTTTTCAATTTTTTTGAGGGAGGCTTAGATGTCTATGTATTTTCCCATTAGGACCACCTTTGCGGTATCCCATAGGTTTTTGGACTGAAGTGTCTTCATTCTCATTGGTTTCCATGAATTGTTTAAATTCTTTGATTTCCTGGTTGATCCAAGCTTTCTGAAGCAAGGTGGTCTTTAGCTTCCAGGTGTTTGAATTCCTTCCAAACTTTTCCTTGTGGTTGAGCTCCAGTTTCAAAGCATTGTGGTCTGAGAATATGCAGGGAATAATCTCAGTCTTTTGGTTTCAGTTGAGTCCTGATTTGTGACCCAGTATGTGGTCTATTCTGGAGAAAGTTCCATGTTCATTTGAGAAGAATGAGTATTTTGTTGTTTTAGGGTGAAATATTCTATATATATCTACGAGGTCCATCTGGTCGAATGTGTCATTCAATGTTCTTGTTTCTTTATTGTTTTTCTGCTTGGATGATCTGCCTATTACTGAGAATAGTGTGTTAAGATCTCCTACTACTAATTTATTCATATCAAGATGACTCTTTATCTTCATTAACAGTTGTCTTATATAGTTGGCTGCTCCCATATTGGGGTCATAAATATTTAAAATTGTTAGATCTTCTTGGTGGATAGACCCTTTAAGAGTGATGTGGTGTCCTTTTTTTTATTTCTGAATACAGTCTTCAGTTTAAAATCTAATTTATCTGATATGAGGATCGCTAACCCAGCCTTCTTTTGAGGCCCATTGGCATGAAAGATGCTTCTCCATCCCTTTACTTTCAGTCTGGAGGTATCCTTAGGTCCAAAGTGGGTCTCTTGTAGACAGCATATGGACAGGTCCTGTCATTTTATCCAATCTGGAACCCTGTGCCATTTTATGGGAGCATTTATGCCATTCATATTGAGAGTGATTATGGAGAGATACATTTTTATTGACATCATGTTGTCATCATGTTGTCTGTGAAGTCCTTGTTTCTATAGATTGTCTATCTAAATTTCTGTTCTATGACACTCTTGGGTTCTTTCTTCTTTTATAGAACCCCACTTAATATTTCTTGTAGTGCCATCTTGGTGGTCACATACTCTTTTAACCTTGCCAGTCTTGGAAGCTCTTTATCTCTCCATCCATTTTGAATGTCATCCTTGTTGGATAAAGTATTCTTGGCTGCATGTTCTTTTCAATTACTGCCCTGATACATCTTGCTAGCCCTTTTTGGCTTGCCAGGTTTCTGTGGACAAGTCTGACATTATTCTGATGGGCCTTCCTCTATACATAAGAAATCTCTTCCCCCCTAGCTGCTTTCAAGAGATCCTGCCTAAAATTGTGATTCATCAGTTTCACAATCAGGTGTCTTGAGGTCTTTCTGGATTCTATGATCTTGGGGGGAGATATTTCTGCCTCTAGGACACAAAACGCTGGTTCCATTCCTCAGATTGGGAAAAATTTCATGGAGAATATGTTCAACTATACCCTCTAGTCTTCTTTCTCCAATCCCCTCAGGTATTCCAATAATTCTGATGTTGGAATGTTTCATGGTGTCATTTATTTCCCTAATTCTGTTTTCATGGCTTCTAAGCTGTTTGTTCCAGGCCTGCTCCTGATCCTTTTTCTCTATCAAAGAGGTAAAGGATCTGTACTCAAGGAACTACAGAATGCTCATGAAAGAAATTGAAGAAGACACAAAAAGACTGAAGACCATTCCATGCTCATGGATAGGAAGAATAAACATAGTTAAAGTGTCTATACTGCCTAGAGCAACCTATATTTTCAATGCCCTGATCAAAATTCCACAGGCATTTTAAAAGAGCTTGAGCAAACAATCCTAAAATTTGTATGAAACCAGAAGAGACCCCGAATTGCTAAGGAAATGTTAAAAAAGAAAAAAAAAATGGGGGCATCACATTGCCTGATTTCAAGGTTTACTACAAAGCTGTGATCACCAAGACTGCACAGTATTGGCACAAAAACAGACACATAGACCGGTGGAACAGAGTAGAGAGCCCAGATATGGACCCTCAACTTTATGGTCAAATAATCTTCGACAAAACAGGAAAAAATATATACAGTGGAAAAAAGACAGTCTCTTCAATAAATAGTGCTGGGAAAATTGGACAGCTATGTGTAGAAGAATTAAATTCGACCATTCTCTTACACCCAACATAAAGATAAACTCAAAATGGATAAAAGACCTCAACATGAGGCTGGAATCCATCAAAATCCTAGAGGAGACCATAGGCAGTAACTTGTTCGTCATCGACCACAGCAACTTCTTTCAAGACATGCCTCCAAAGGCAAAGGAAATGAAAGCAAAAATGAACTTTTGGGACTTCATCAAGATCAAAAGCTTCTGCACAGCAAAGGAAACAGTCAACAAAACAAAGAGGCAACCCACGGAATGGGAGAAGATATTTGCAAATGACAGTACAGACAAAAGGTTGATATCCAGGATCTATAAAGAACTCCTCAAACTCAACACACACAAAACAGACAATCACATTAAAAAGTGGGCAGAAGACATGAACAGACACTAATCCAATGAAGACATACAAATGGCTAACAAACACATGAAAAAATGTTAATCATCACAAGCCATCAAGTAGATTCAAATCAAAACCACATTGAGATACCACCTTACACCAGTTAGAATGGCCAAAATTAACAAGACAGTAAACATCATGTGTTGGAGAGGATGTGGAGAATGGGGAGCCCTCTTACACTGTTGGTGGGAATGCAAGTTGGTGCAGCCACTTTGGAAAAAAGTGTGGAGATTCCTTAAGAAATTTGAAAGAGAGCTTCCCTATCACCCAGCAATTGCACTCCTGGGTATTTACCCCAAAGATACAGATGTAGTGAAAAGAAGAGCCATCTGTACCCCAATGTTCATAGCAACAATGCCCACAGTTGCCAAACTGTGGAAAGAACCAAGATGCCCTTCAATGGACTAATGGATAAACAAGATATGGTCCATATATACTATGGAGTATTGTGCCTCCATCAGAAAGGATGAATACCCAACTTTTGTATCAACATGGACGGGACTGCAAGAGATTATGCTGAGTGAAATAAATCAAGCAGAGAGAGGCAATTTCATATGGTTTCACTTATTTTTGGAGCCTAAGGAATAACATGGAGGACATGGGGAAATGGAGAGAAGTGAGCTGGGGGAAATTGGAGGGGGAGATGAACCATGAGAGACTGTGGTCTCTGAGAAACAAACTGAAGGTTTTGGGGGGGAAGGGGAGTGGGTGGTTGGGTGAGCCTGGTGGTGGGTGTTATGGAGGTCACATATTGCATAGGGCATTGGTGTGGTGCATAAATAATGAATTCTAGTACATTGAAAAGAAATAAATTAAAAATAAAAAATTTGCTATGACAAAAGAAACAAAAAAGATCAGTAGCAATGAGGAGTTTATGGGAGGTTTTCTGCAGGGTAATTTTGCCTTGTTAGGTGTCAGAGAGCCAGGGAATGATTTAACTCAATTTTATACCTCAAAGGCCCTCTGCTCTGAGACATGTTCTCCACGTCCCTACCCACTTCCCCTAAGGAACACTAAATTCTATCCCATAGTGGAATGGGTGAAAATATCAGCATATTGGAATCACTAGAATTTTGTTGTGTAACAAGTGTATGTATTTGCATAAAGTAAATAATGGTTGTATCTAAAACAATTTACTGGGAAGTAAGATCAAGTCCAACATACTCCTGGCAGATATCTAAAAGAAATAGATTTTTAAAAGTGAGATAAGAGATACAAAATATAGAAAATAAAAGTAAAAATGTCACCCTTGTCTCAAGAGAGAAAAAAGAGTCTCAAAAGAGGAAAAAAGCATAAACAAGTAAAAAATATTAAAAGAATTAAGTAGCTCTTTCAACTAAAGAAAGATATTGGTTCTCAGGTGAAAACTGATGTTATATCTTAATGTGATATTATTAAAAAAAGGAAAAAGCACTACAAAAATAAAAGTATTATAGGGATACTTAAGGAGATTTTATAAAGGTAAATTCTAAAGTCAAAGGGTATTGATTACTCCTAGACTTTTCAGCAGCTTTCTGGATGCAAGGTGACTACCAAATAACAATTTCAAATTGATAAAGAAAAGGAATTTTATGAAAGGAATGGAATTTTATAGCTTGATAAACTATCTCCTAAATCTGAAAGCTAAATAAATGTATTCTCAACCTACACTTACCTATCACACATGAAGTTTGGTTTTATTTCCCAGGTGAAGTCTGGTTTTGAGATCCCAGCTAAAGTTCTAGTGTTTTATTGAAACACATAGATATTAATAAACATTAAAAAATCAGAGGAGGGGTGCCCGAGTGGCTAAGTCAGTCAAATGGCCAGTGTTTTATTTCAGCTCAGGTCATGATCTCAGATTCCTGAGATGGAGCCCACTATAGGGCTCCCCATTCAGTGGGGCATCTGTTTGAGATTTCTCTCCCTCTTCTTTTGCCCTTCTGCATGCTTGTGTGTTTTCTCTATTGGTAATAAATAAATAAATATTTTTTAAAAATCACAGAGGAAATTAAGGGTGTATTTAAATATTTTTTCATTATATAACAAAAATTTGATTTACATATTGGAAAGCAAGAAAAGACACAATATTAAGCACAAAATAAGATGGGTGAAAAAATTTCTTTTTTTTTTTAAGATTTTATTTATTTATTTAATAGACAGAGATCACACGTAGGCAGAGAGGCGGGGAGTGGGAGAGCAGGCTCCCTGCCGAGCAGAGAGCCTGATGTGGGGCTCGATCCCAGGACGCTGGGATCATGACCTGAGCCGAAGGCAGAGGCTTAACCCACTGAGCCACCCAGGCGCCCCTGGGTGAAGAAATTACTAATATAATTGGAATACAGGAGCTATATATGAAATCAGTAAAAGAGAGAGAGAGAGAGGAGAGAGAGATCACTTGTTGGATACAAATATACAATCTAATATTACTTAGCTAAGAAAATCCTTTTTAAACAAATACATAATAAACATAAACAAAAAGATAGGAAAATGTGTATTAAAAGACAGTATTAGGTTCAAAGGCAAAATTAAAATATAAACATCAGAGGAGATAAACAGGAGCATTACCTATTGGTAAAATGGGAGTAAGAACTTCCTCTGCCCTCTGGTCCTTCTAGTTGGACTTAGAATCAAATTGACATGAGACAGATTAACAGGAGAAAAATCAAATTTAAGAGTGGGGTTATGGGGAATCCACGCATGCATGAAATTCCAACAATGAAGCAACATGAAGCTTATGTGAGCTAAGAAGAGGGGTAGGAGTCTGAGGAGACAAACGGGAGGAACCATTTACAGTAAGGATAATGGAGATGTTTGGGAAAACAAGGTTGCCCTATTACGTCATTACATTCCTTAGGTAAAGTGGAGTCTCTGTTAATAGCTCTCTTCCTGGTATAAGCTCTCCTCTCCAATGTAACTTTAGGCAGTTGAGGCTGAAATGGGGTGGGGAGGGGGGAAGAGAGAGAACTTTTGCTGCATCTGCTGGGTTTGGGGTTTTTATTACTTTTAACTCAAAATAATCTTCTTTATGCCAAAGTGGCCCATCTTGGAGCAGCCTCCCCTGGGCCTCTACAATAAAAATTAATCATTGTCTTCTAGATCTCTAAATTTAAAAATTAAAAATCTAGAACTATAAAGAGAAACCAGAATTACATCAAAATGTATAGTGGAGGATTTCAATACCCCCTTCTCAGACACTAAGAGAATAATATAATATATAATACATATATTTATTTGAATAAGATTTGAATAAGAAATTAAGCTTATACTAATATATATGAATGTATATACATTAAACCCAACAAATAATGGTTATTCTTTGGGGGAATCACATGGAATATTCATACACACAGACACACACACACGCGCGTGCACACAGTTGGCTATGTGGTAAGCCATTTGCAAAGGAAGCCTGATGTTTCAAAGAATAATATCATGTAGTCAATATTTTTAGAACATACTGCAAAAAAAAAAAACCCAGCACATGTATATCCAAGTACACAGCACTTTCCAATAAAAACTTTACACTGCATGCTAAATATTTCTCCCTCCATCTTTTTCTCTGCACACAGTTTACTCATCACCAAGCTCTTCCCCACTGCACCTTCTGATCATGTCCCTGCTCTCCTCAGAGTCGTGCTCTGACTGCTGGCTGGCACCTATCTCAGGGAGAGTATTCTCCTGGTTTTCTGGTGAATGTGATTCTTCATCTTATTATAGATGGAATTAGAAGCAAAGGACTGGGGAAGCTGGGCATATAGACAGTGGAGGTGGAGGGGAGGGAGAGAGAGAGAAAGAGAAATACTTTTCTTTTGTATGGTGCTTACACACTTTGTGCTTTTCTTTCACCCTTTTTCTTAAGAGAAAGAGAGAACTCTTATATGTTTGATTGGGAATAGGGAGTGGATGGGAGTTGGGGAGAGGAGCAGAAGAAGAGGGAAAGAGAGAATCCCAAGCAGCTCCACATCCAACACCGAGCCCCACATGGGGCTCATCTCAGAACCCTGAGATCATGACCTGAGCTGAAATCAAGAGTCAGATGCTTAACTGACTATGCAGTTCAGGCACTCCTCTTTCACTCTTTTTTTTTTTTTTTTTTTTTTTAAGAATTTTTTTTAAAGATTTTATTTATTTATTTGACAGACAGAGATCACGAGTAGGCAGAGAGGCAGGCAGAGAGAGACGGAGAAGCAGGCTCCCCGCGGAGCAGAAAGCCCAATGTGGGACTCGATCCCAGGACCTGGGATCATGACCTGAGCCGAAGTCATAGGCTTTAACCCACTGAGCCACCCAGGCGCCCTCTTTCACTCTTTTTTAAAGAGCCTATTTTATTGGCAGGAAATTCTACATCTCTTAGATGTAGAATCCTCCTTAGAAAGGAGGATGAAGATTTGGGGCCTTGCAGCTTTCTCCTTGATTTTGCACAAACTAGAGACTTTTGGATTACTCGGGGGTTTTTCTGTGACGGAGTGATATGTATGCAGTTCAGGACGCATTCCCACAGAGAACTCCATAGGATATCAAGATGGTATATCTGACTGCAAATCAACTACCTGATTCTTAGAATGGTGGGATAATTGGCTGGGGATTTTATCTGTTCTTGTGACTGATGCCAATAAGTGAGTGTGTTTATTAACAATTTATTTACAGAACACAGATTGATTTCACTAGGGCTGCATCGCCAGCCACTGCAAAGAAGTAAATGATTTCTTCCAGAGCATTTAGGAATCCACTATTGTAACAGAATCAGTATACATTGAAAGTGAATATCAGAGTGTAATAGTAGAGTGATGAACTTTGCAATATAAAACACAAAATGGAATCTGTCTAGAAAGCAAACTAGAATAGGTTTTGATTTACATATAGACAATATAATCTCCACCATTCTGAATTAAAGGAAAAGGGGCATAGATCAAATAGAGTCAATTACCTAATTATGCAAATTATACTGAGGATAATTACAGTGGGATTGTGTAGTGGTACAAAAGTAAGATTTGGTTTCATATCCCTTAATTAGTGAGAGTAATATTAGTGAAAATGAAAGGGATAAATTAGGAGAAAACACTATTTGAGTTTATAATTTATACCATCTGAGTAAAGCAAAAAATTACAGGGTCAGGATCCAAAGATACAGTATTTTAATTGTCTGATTAGTTTTAATCAAATGTAAATCTGAAGCTTATTGCAAGAAAGGAAATCTACACTTAAATACATGAGTATACAACTAAGTCATTTTATCATCCGGAACATTATACTTAAAAAGTATGAATAATACCCTGATTTTAAAAGTAAAATAAAAATATAACTTCATATTCCAAATACTGACTGGAGGTAGTAGAATGGATGTCTGAAAGTACAATGGAAGATGGTGACAAGGTAATATATGAAAATATAGCTGGGCATCTAGGCACCATTTTTCCCCCTGGGGATATATTTATACTCATCCTGGGAAATATGGAAAAGTAAGGTACCTAAAAAGTATTGATAATTTGACCTGAATTTTCATTTGTTTTATTGCTAAAATGAATTAGTCTCTATTCTTTTCAATTAAAATTATATATATTATTATATATATAATTATATAATATATATATAATATATAAAAATATATATATTATTTAGGAGATAATGATGGTATATAAGATTTTGGTTATTATCAGGAAATTACTAGGAAAGGACTACTATTTTAGCAATTCAAGTTATGAGGATATAATTCACTTGTTTCATGTTGATGTTTACAAAGATTTGAGCCTTAGAAATAATGCCATCCATGATATTTACTATAATTCACTAACTGATCAAATTATAATTGTAAAATCTCTGCTCTTGACATAAAAATTTTTCAAATCCTGATCCATAGATGTTTTGATGATATGCTAGCAAAACATTGCATATGAAGAGAGTGTGAATTTTCTGACAGCTAAGTCAAGTTAAATTTTTACTCCTGCGGTTCCATAGAAATACGAAATGCATGTACCCTATAACATGGGGATTCCATTTGTAGTTATTTACTTTAAAGAAACTTGTGTGAATATGCATAAGGGCACACATTTATTGCAATATTGTTGATCATAATAAAATCAGAAATAACTCTGTCTTCCAGTGGTTGCATAAATCATGGTGCATATTGAGGAATACAATGTAATTACAATGAATGATCTAGATCTGTGAATTAAATCCACATTTATCATCAGGACATCTCAAAAACAATGCTGATTGAAAAAAGAGCTGTTTGTCTCTTAAGTCACTTATGACAATAAAAGAATACACCCTCCACAGGTGCTTTGGTGGCTCAGTTGGTTAAGCATTTGACTCTTGGTTTTTGCTCAGGTCATGATCTCAGGGTCATGAGACTGAGCCCCTAGTTGGGCTCCACACTGGGTATAGAGCCTGCTTGATTCTCTCTCTCCCTCTCCCTCCACCTGTCTCCTCCCACTTACTAATATGCACTCTCTCTTTCTCTCAAAAAAAAAAAAAAAAAAGAGAGAGAGAGAGAAAGAGAGAGAGTATACTCTCTAAATAATATTTTTGTGGCGATAAACACAACATAATACATACATGCACACACACAGACACAGACACACACACACACACTCTGAAAGGACATACACCAGATTTAGGATAATAGGTTCCTCTGAAGAGGGATAATGAAAGAAATAACTTTATAAGTAAAATATTTTACATCTTTAATTTGAAAAAGATGAGCAACAATGATGAAGAGTTAACACTGGTCAATTTATAAATTTTAAGAACATGAGAATTGTTGCCTATTAAACATTTTAAGGTATTTAATCTATTTAAATATTTAAAAACTGCTCTTTTAATCACTACTCACAAATAGGGGAGCCTGGGTCTATACTATGTTATGAGTCACAGTGTGCAATATTTTGAAATAGTATTGATATTACAATGGAGATTACAGTGTTAATGGAAACACCAAAGTAAGAATTTACTTACAAACATGGAATTTATAGTAATAGAAATATCTGAAAAATAATATAAAAATGGATAATGTATAATTCCTGAAGTTAAATTTTATGGAAATGACAAGTCAACCTTGAGATTTTGAAGGAAGTTAAAGAAATAAACTCGGAAGTTGGAATAGGAGATATACTGGCATTTCTTATTCCTAGAATCCTAGTTGTGCTTTCGTCTGCTACCTCTAGATTTGGACTTTCCTGTATTAGAAAATTAAATATAAATCCTTGTTGGAAGATACATAATAGAGTGTTATTATTTGTCATGCAAGACAAAGCTGAGGAATATATGTCAACAAAAATTATTGAGCAGCTTTTGAAGCTGCTGTTGCTTGTGAACTGGTACTCTTACCACCTTCATGACTCTGGGAACACTTAAAGAAATTCTGTGTCAAAACTCTAAGAAGCAAATAGCCTTTGTAATGGAATACTCCAAGATTTTATTGGACCAAAGACTACATATGACACATACAAGCCTTCGATCTCTTTTTTCTCACTTCTAAAATTCCAAGGCAAAATAATAAAAAGGGTGGATAGGAGGGATAAGGAGGATGTGTGAGTGTATACATGTTTGGGAAATAAATAAATGATGTCGTCTTGAATAAGGAAGGAAAATGCCAAATAAATAGCCTACTCCAGAACAAGTGTGCACTACTGCTAATTATACCAAACAGACCTTAGAGCTTTCTGGCTATAAATTTGAGATGGAATGGTAAAATTAATCATGAAGCTGAGTTTAAAAGCCATAAATGACTGCATTACAATTCTGACAGGCATAATAGTTAGTGACGTAAAAATTATGTAGTGTTTCTGCGTTACTTGGAAAATCTGCTCCTGACCCACTTGCTGAAAACATGGTATAACCTAGACAAAGGTTGATGATTTGAAACATTTATTTTAATGTGACAGCATTGGCTTAAATTTATGGGGAGACGAAGTGTCAGGAATGGTTACTCTTGCCTGAAACCCTGTTCTTTCTTGGCAGCATCTATTGTATTTAACAGTTCAGACAAAATGTTCTTTCCTTACTAAGTTATGTGGGAATTTTACCAAAAGAGTCAAGTTATCTTTTTTTGACTAATTCCAATATTTTCCAGAATTCAGTTCTGTGATAAAATTATGTCAAATTGATAGAGGAAAGATTACACATAAATTATATCATTTGTCTCATTTTAAATATGCACATGACGTTTTTGAACTTTTTCAATTCACCGGAAAGCACATTTCAAATTAAATTTTCAGTTTCTTTTCTTTTTTTTTTTTTAAGATTTTATTTATTTATTTGATAGACAGAGATCACAAGTAGGCAGAAAGCCAGGCAGAGAGAGAGGGGGAGGCAGGCTCCCTGCTGAGCAGAGAGCCTATGCAGGGCTTGATCCTGGGACCCCAGGATCATGACCCGAGCCAAAGGCAGAGGCTTTAAACCACTGAGCCATCCAGGTGCCCCTCAGTTTATTTTCTTAATTGAATTATATATTGAGAAAATACACGTTATTTTTCTCCAAGACACAATTTCACAAAGTATCTAATAAGAAAGCAGAGATGTCTGGGATGGGTTACTTTCTTGATTTTCCATTCTCACATTTAATAATTTTTCTGAAATGACTCTATTTTCATGATCTAATATATGATAGCACTAATTGTTCACTTCACTGTGTGTTATTTACTTGAATTATATTATATTTCTCCATCAGGATTAAATTTAAGAGTCAGTGTGTGGGGGAATGAAGATCCAGAGTACTACAAGTATGATTGTGAAGGAGAAAATGATTGCTAGCCCTTTCTTACCTAGGCATTTCCTCATTCTATTATGCTTCCAAGACAATTAGGCAATCTGGCAAATTCACATATTAGCTTTATCTGCAAATAATGGTATGTTGGGAGTGTCTGGGTTTCTCCTTAAGCTTTTCAGAGGCCTTCTGGAGATAGACTACTACTTGTACCAAAAGGGTGTAAATGTCAGGCGAGGCATGATGAAAGGGTGGGATCTCCACAGGTAGATACAAATATATACTTATGAGCAGCTAAAACCTTGCAGTTCTCAATTCTTAAGGCTACATTACACTAAGACTGACTTTTGGCAGAATCCTGCCCATCTCAGCAAAATGATAACAGCCCTTCTTAATACAGTGATGCTCTTGTTTAGGAAGAAGCTGGAAGGCACTTATTTTGTAAGACATAAAATTAACTTTGTCATAGGAATCTGCTGGATATTAGCCACTTTTAATCCAATTTTTATTTTAGATAAGGAAGATGGACTATATTTCTGTGGTATCACAATGGAGCTTTTAATCTATTTTGAAGTGGATTATTTAATTGGCACATTAACAGCTTAAATAATATCAGATATTGCACAAACATGCATCCAGGTGTTTTTTCCCTATATTCTACATTTTAGATCATTTCAAGAGCACTTGGAAGCATCTGAAGGTTCAGACTGCAGATGACCTTCAGTTAAATTCTATATATTTCATAGAACCTGAGGCTAAAAAATTATTTTTTAAAAAAAAGATAAATTAAAAGAATGCCCATACAAATATGGGATATTATTTCAACCAAATGACTATAGTATTTGTCCTTTGCCTCTCCTCACCAGGCAATATTAATGAAACAGAGATTTTTCAAGTGTCTGTTTATGTGTATGTATGTAAATGAGTCTATGTGTTTTATATATTTATGCATACATAGGGTTAGAATTTTGAGGATCAATGTACTCTAATCTTGGGCCTTCACCCAGTCTTATCACCAACTTCAGTCTCCCCAAACTTGGTACTGACATTTTCATGATAGTTGCTGTGAATCTATCCACAGGCCCTTCCTTACTCTGGATGGAGAACCCACTAATTCTGCTGCAGAAATTAGGTTGCATTTGGTTCTTACTCCAATTTTGAATTACATGTGAGTTTCTCTCTGGATAGGAAACCACACTTGTAGACAAACCCAACCTTTAGTTCACCTCATGGCATCTGAATTTGCAGATCTTCCCTCTTGCTCTCCTACTCAATCCTGGCCACTTCCAAAGAGGTAACTGACCCATTTTTGTGCTGCTTTACCAAGTTGCCACTATTATGCAGTCCCCACAGGTCAAAAAGGAAGATACAAGTGTAAAGATGAGAGTTTCTTCAACCTCTGTTTAAACTTCTTAGGAAATTTGAGGATAAAATTAAGGACTGGTAGGGAAGGGAGGCAACTGTGTGGCTCAGTTGGGTAAGCGGCTGCTTTTAGCTTGGGTCATGATCCCAGAGTCCTGGGATTGAGCCCTACATTAGGCTCCCTGCTCAGTGGAGAGCCTGCTTCTCCCTCTCCTTCTGCTTATCTCTCTGCCTACTTGTGTTCTCTCTCTGTCAAATAAATAAGTAATTTTATTTTTTTAAAGGACTGGTAGGGAAGATGTCTTACCAATTTGCTTGATTTCTCACCTCAGAAAGTGACACTTTACTATTTTTTAAATTTTTATTTTAATTCCAGTTAGTTAACATACAGTATTATCTTAGTTTCAGGTGTACAATAGAGTGATTTAACAATTCCATACAATAGCTAGTGTTCATCACAACAAGTACACTCTTCAATGCCCATCACTTATTTAATCTATCCTCCCACTCACCTCCCCTCTGGTAACCATCAATGTGTTCTCTATAGTTAAGAGTCTGTTTCTTGGTTTCTCTCTCTCTATTTCCCTTTGCTCATTTGTTTTGTTTCTTAAATTCCACATACGAGTGAAATCATATGGTATTAGTCTTTCTATTTTTCTCTGACCTGTTTCATTCAGCATTTTATGCTCTAGCTCCAACCATCTCATGGAAAATGACAAGTTTTCATTCTTGTTATGGCTTAATGATATCATCCTTACGCATTCATCAATCAGTGGACAATTGGGCTGCTTCCATATCTTGGCTATTGTGAATATTGCTGTTATAAACATGGGGGTTCATGTATCCCTTTGAAGTAGCGTTTTTATTTATACTCTTTGGGTAAATACCCAGTAGTGTTTTGCTGGCTCATAAGGTAGTTCTGTTTTTAACTTTTTGGGGGATCTCCATACTTTTTCCCACAGTAATTACACTAGTTTGCATACCCATCAACAGGGCTCAAGTTCCTTTTTCTCCACATCCTCACCAACACTTGGTTCTTGTGGATTTTTTTTTGTTGTTGTTGTTTTGTTTTGTTTTGTTTTTTTTGCCATTCAGACAGATGTGAGGTGATATCTCACTGTAGTTTTGATGTGCATTTCCCTGATGGCCAGTGATGTTGAAACAAGCATCTTTTCATTTGTCTCTTGCCTGTCTTCTTTGGAGAAATGTTTGTTTATATCTTCTGACCATTTTTAAATTGGATTTTTTGTTTTTTATGTGTTGAGTTTTATAAGTTCTTTATACATATTGGATACTACTAACCTTTATTGGATATGTCATTTGCAAATATCTTCTCCCATTCTGTAGGTTGCCTTTTAGTGGTGTTGTTTCCTTTGCTGTAGAGAAGCTGTTTACTTTGATGTAGTCCCAACAGGTTTTTTTGTTTGTTTGTTTGTTTTTTGCTTTTGTTTCCTTTGCCTCAGGGAACTTACGTAGAAAAATGTTGCTACATCCACAATATCAATGAAGTTGCTGCCTGTGCTCTCTTCTAGGATTTTTATGGTTTTGGGTCTCACATTTAGGTCTTAATCCATTTTGAATGTATTTTTTTTGTATAGTGAAAGAAAATGGTCCAGATTCTTCTTTTGCATGTGGCTGTCCAGTTTTTCCAACAACATTTGTTGAAGAGACTTTTTTTCTTACCAGATATTCTTTCCTGCTTTAAATTATGCTGAAGATTAATTGACCATATAATTGTGGGTTTATTTCTGGGTTTCCTGTTCTGTTCTATCGATCTATGTGTCTATTTTTGTGCCAGTAGTATGATGTTAATACTATAGCTTTGTAATAAAACTTGGAATTGTGATGCATCCAGGTTTGCTTTTCTTTTTCAAGATTGCCTGGGCTACTCAAAGTCTTTAGTGGTTCCATATAAATTTTAGGGTTGTTTGTTCTAGTTTCTGTAAAAAAAAATGTTATTGGTATTGTGATAGGGATTGCATTAAATGTGTAGATTGCTTTTGGTAGTCTAGATATTTTAACAATACTTGGTTCTTTCAATCTTTGATCATGGAATGTCTTTCCATTTCTTTGTAGCATCTTTAATTTCTTTCATCAGTACTTTATAGTTTTCAGAATACAGGTCTTTCACATCTTTGGTTTGGGTTATTTCTAGGTATCTTATTTTTGATGCAATTGTAAATAGGATGGTTTTCTCAATTTCTCTTTCTGCAGCTGCTTCATTATTGTTATATAGAAATGTAACAGATTTCTGTATGTTGATTTTGTATCCTGGGACTACTGAATTCATTTATCAGTTTTGGTGGAATCTGTAGGATTTTCTATATTATAGTATCATGACATCTGCAAATAGTGAATTTTATTTCTCCTTTACTGATTTGGATGTCTTTTATTCCTTTTTGTTGTCTGATTTTGTGGCTAGGACTTCCCATACTATGTTAATAAAGTGGTGAGAGTGGACATTCTTTTCTTGTCCCTGACTTTAGGGGAATATTGAACCACCCTTGAAAACAAGGAATAAATCCCACTTCATTGTGGTGAATGATTTTTTAATGTATAAGTGGATTTGGTTTGGTAATATTTTTGAGGATTTTTGCATCTATAGCCATGAGAAATATTGGCCTATAGTTCCCCGTTTAGTGGGGTCTTTATTTGGTTTTGGTATCAGGGTAATGCTGGCTTTATAGAATGAATTTGCAGGTCTTCCTCCCTTTCCTATTTTTTGGAATAGTTTGAAAAGAACTCTTCTTTAAGTGTTTGGTAGAATTCACCTGTGAAGCTGTCTGGTCCTGGACATTGTTTTTTTGGGAGTTTTCAATTACTGAATCAATTTCTTTGCTCTTAATCAGTCTGTTGCAATTTTAAAGACACTTTATTTTTTTAATAATCCAGTGAATGATTTTTTAAATGTGTAGTGCAGTGTCTATGTACACCCACATTCTCTGTTTATTCTATTTATTCTATCTTAGTGCTGCAAGGTAGAAAATATTAAGGAGGGGCAAAAGAATGATAGATAAAGTAATACTTGGTTTATTTATTTTTTAAGATTTTATTTATTTATTTGCAATATTTAGGATTTTATTTATGTAGTTATTTGAGAGAGAGAGAGAAAGCACAAGCAAGGGGAGCAGCAGAGGGAGAGAGAGAAGCAGGCTCCCTGTCAAGCTGGGAGCCTGATGTGGGGCTGGATCCCAGGACCCTGGGATCATGACCTGCCCAGGCACCCCAGAAATACTTGAGTTAATTTCCCCCTTGCACCTAGAAAGTAGTTAAGTTAGTGTAAAAGACATGAAATCTGGGCATAGTCAAAATCACAAATCAAGCAAAAAATGTGTAATTTTTAATCTGAACTGTTTAAGAGAAGCAGAAGAGAGCATAAAACAATCAATCAGACACACAAAGATAAAGATTCTAACAAATTAAGGAGAGATATCTGGTAAATTCCACTCTGACTGTTGTTCCTTTGTTCAATATTAGTAAGATCTATGAAGTATCCCCAAGTATAGCCATAGTTGCATTCTGTAGCATTACTTTTGGGAGGAAGACACAATAGAGCATAATGAATTGCAAAATAACATGCATATTTTTCATTATATGATAAGAACTAAAATAATAGATTCTCAGAGACATATTCAAAACTGAATTTTGAAATATTAAAGAAACTAAGAAATTTATCAAAATGGTTTTATTTACTTTCCTCATTGCTTATCTTCTTATTCACTTTTCAACCCCCTCTAAACTGCTCTTAGTTCTGTTTTTTTTTTAGGATAATTAATCAACTACCTCCTTGTCTCTAAATTTGGTAGGAATATTCTCATTTCATTTCAATTGACCTGCTAGAAACATTCAAACTTTCAGAATTCTCTCATCTTGAAATTTTTTCCTCACTCTTGAATTTCCTCTGACATTTATAGTCACTCTTTAGCCTCTTTTTTGGAAATGCTCTACCATACACAGTCATTAAATGCCTGGGATTATTCAAATTTTATTCCTCGGTTCTCTTCTTTTTTCATTCTATATTTCCCTCTAATGAACTATATCCATACTGTTTCAATTATCAGCAACATTTGATCAACTCATATATTGCAACCACCATTCTAATACTTGAGTTTATAATTTCCATTTCAATTTTTCAAAGGTGCTTCAAAATTAAGGTATTGAAAACTAAAGTCACTCTTTTCCCCCCAAACCTGTGGAAGTCATTCCCATAAGAGTAATCTTTAACATAGTCATCCCCCACATCCTATGTCTTATGCATCACCATTATTTATTAATGTTAATTTCTAAATTTATTCAAATCCATGTACTACCTAGATCTTATCTCTATCTTAATGCAAATAGTCATCCTCTCTAAACTAGATTGGGGCAATCCCTTCCTAGGTAGTATGTCCATGTTAATTCTTTTTACCACTTTTAAAACTCTGTAACCTGGGGTGCCTGGGTGGCTCCATCTGTTAAGCATCTGCCTTGGGCTCAGGTCATGATCTTGGGGTCTTGGAATCAAGTTCCATATCGGGCTCCTTGCTCAGCGGGGAGTCTGCTTCTCCCTCTGCCTGCCACTCCCCCTACTATGTGTTTTTATTTTTTTTTCTCTCTCTCTCTTTGACAAATAAATTAATAAAGTCTAAAAAAAATTAAAAAACAAGAAACTCTGTTATCCACCACAGCTTACATGACTTCAAAAACTTTCCATAGCTATTAGGATAAATACCAATTTTCTTAATGTTCTTCAAGGCACTATATTAACTGGTCCTTATACCATTAGCTTCATTTCACATAGGCCTTTCACTCATACCCTGTATTCTCCCATCATGTCATATAACCTCATACCTTTGATTAGAAATCTCTACTTCTACTCACTGTGCCTGATTGAATACCAAATCATCCTGCAGCTCTCCCTCAGTTCTTACTTCCTTAAGTGAGCATTCCTAGACTTTTCTCTAGTATTTTTCTCTAGTATTGTGGTTTCAAGGCACCCTGCAACTCTCTTCCATAGCATATATTATAGGTATACACACATATAGATATATACACATGCATGCATATATATGTATACATATATGTATACATATACTTCCTTACACCACACACGAAAATAGACTCAAAATGGATGAAGGACCTCAATGTGAGAAAGGAATCCATCAAAATCCTTGAGGAGAACGCAGGCAGCAACTTCTTCTACCTCAGCTGCAGCAACATCTTCCTAGGAACATCGGCAAAGGCAAGGGAAGCAAGGGCAAAAATGAACTATTGGGATTTCATCAAGATCAAAAGCTTTTGCACAGCAAAGGAAACAGTTAACAAAACCAAAAGACAACTGACAGAATGGGAGAAGATATTTGCAAACGACATATCAGATATGTATACATATAAATGTATGTATGTGTATATATTCATTTATTTAATTATATTTAGGCCATAGGCTCTTAGAAGGCAGAAATCCAAGTTGATACTACCTGCTACTGTGGTTTTTAGTACGTAGCATAGATCTGGCAGCTGATATTCAAATATTTGTTGACGGAATGAATGACATAAGAACATATACAGGTGATACAATGTGGAGACTATGAAATGCTGAGAATGGGATAACAAGGATAGCAGGAGCAGACCAGCAAATAAGAATAGAAGAAAGGGACATGGTCTCAATGAATAGAGCGCATGGGTTAATATCAAGTTTACCCATATATTAATTTTAGTTATACTTATGGCATTTGTATAGCTATATATTGTTGGTAGTTGTAAAGGATATACATACTACAACATATTATATAAAAAGAACTTAGGTAACTTGTTTAATAAATCATATATTGAGTATAATTCATACACAATGAGCAATCCATTTTTTAAGTTGTTTGTTGTTTTTTTAAAGATACGAGTGAAACGTCTTTTTAGAATCCTTAGGAAGATGTGGCAATTATACTGGTAATTTGGGCCTTTAAAGTGAATAGACTTCATATGCAATCTCTATTTCAGAATGATGTATTAACAATTCTTCTTTCTCAGTTCAGGAACTCAGTATAGCTGAGCCACAGTTATTGGTTTTCAGGTAGAAATTGTAAATTTCTCTCTCAGAATAAACTTCATTTTAAGTAAGCTCTGGTAATAGCATCGTGTTGTCACTAAGCAGCAAGAAAATTCTGAAGATATATTCTACAATTTTACAGTGTATATGCACACTTTATTTCTTAGAACTGCTTTCTATGCTGTTGTCTCATAGGCAGAAGCATAGCATGAGCTATATGTCTACCTGTAAAGCCACATTTTCCACCCTTCTCTTATTAAGTCCTAATAACAACAATAAAAAAAAAAAAGACTTGAAGACAAAGGGAAAAATGGAGCAAGAGGATATGGTTTTGTTTGATTTAATGGGTTTTAAAAATCATTTTCAATCTATTTGTTCTTCTTTGTATTACCACAATGCATAACGACAGTACTTGGAATTAATGTACATCCACCGTGCATTACAATGGGTATTCACTGTAACTTAGCAACAGCTAAGTGTGGCTTCTTCAGCTTGTTGATTTCCATTGATGGACCTGGGAGGCCATAGAAAATTCAATTTACTCTAAATTTCTTATGATGGCAGTTAAATGTTAAGCTCCTGTTTACAGAAAGCTCTTTTGTGAATTGCCAGTTAGAATTTAGCAAGCTCTATTCTACACAGCAGGAAGTGTTAGCCATTTTCTTTTGGGGGAAGTGTAATAGAAAACAAGTTCGCACTATAACTCTTTCTTGTCCCTATATGTTTTAACAAGACAGTTCCAACAAAGGAAAAGCAGGAGAGATATATCAGCTCACAAAATTTAGAATGAATTTCAATTCAAGATAAGTTCATAACTCTACATGGAATAAATATGAAGAGAAGCCCTTTTAGGTATGACAGTAAAACAAAAGCTGAATTACGAACTTTTAGGTCAGTATTAGTACCCCTTGCCCTTGTCATACTGAAAGGCCTCAGATTCCCATATATTTTGATTTTATAGGTAGGAGACACCAGAACAGATGCACAGAATTGCCAATTTCTATTTTAACAGGTAAGTGCATTAAAAAAATAAACAAATGAAAAACTCATATCAGCATTTCATAACAGCAAAATAAATGTTTACCCACAAAAAATGAGGAAATTAAATTCAAAATTTAATAAGGTCCTTTAAGTTGAATACATTTAGTTTAAAAATAAGCCCTGTATTTTGTCCTTGCTTTACTCCTAGACAGTATTGATCTGTGACTCTGAATTGAGGAATTAATTCAAAGGTCATTTAGAGTTGTATACATACATATCCTATTTTACTCTTACAAAATAATTAGAGTTTAGAGGACAGCTGTCCAAAACTCTTTTCTCATAACTTCCTGCAGAAACAAACTTAACCTGTTACTCTCCCAAGTTTTCTTGAACTTCTTTTAGTCATTTTAAAATAAGGCAAAGAAAGATAATAGGGAAAGGGTAAGACAAAGTCATAAGATGGCTAGTGATGAAGTTAGAGAGATAATGGTACAGAAAGAGAAATTCCATTAGTAGGATAGCATAGAAAGTTTAAAAATAACCTTAAAATTGTAAAAAAGTGAAAAGTACACAAAATATTAGCTGATTATTATGTGATAAATTAAAAATGATAGGGACATCAAAATACTCCCTTCATTTGGAAAATGTAAACTACTTGACCAACCAACAAATGGAAATAACAAAGCCTAGTAGCCAAAGGAAAAGACTCCTCTAAATAATAAAGAACAGAAATCATTATTATTTTATTAAAAAATCTATTAATTTATTAAAGCAAGCACAACTGTGGGGAGGGACAGAGGGAGAGGCAAGAGAGAAGTAGACTCCTTGCTGAGCACAGAGCCCTATGCAGAGCAAGATCCCAGAACCCTGAGATCATGATCTGAGCCAAAGTAGGATGCTTAACCAATTGAGCACCCAGGCACCCCTAGAACAAGAATTATTTAGAAATCAACATAATAAAATCTCTGCATGGGATGTTTCCTGGAGGAAAATTTATTAAGGGAAAAAATCTTCAACCAACTAGGAATTCAACTCAAGAAACTAAAAAAAAGAAACAAAAATAATAATATAAATCCATACTAAGTAGAAAAGTTTTGATTTAAATTAAAGTAGATGTAAATTTTAAAAAGACCAATAAAATAGGAAAAAAATGAAAATAGAGAGAAAAGAAAAGAGATAGAAACAATATTAGGAAGGAGAACCACTATGTACTAGATATTGCTATATATGCTAGGAGTACAGCAGCTGCAAAACACACAGAATCTCTCCCATCACTGAACTCACACTACCATGCAGAGACAATAAATCAGGAAGATGAATTATTAAGCTGTATAACATATCAGGCAGTAGTAAGTACTACAGAGAACAATAAAGTAAGAAAGTGGGTAGCAATTTTCAGATAAGGTGGTAAAGAGAGACTTCAGAAAAGTAAAATTGAGCAAAATCCTCAAAGAAGCTTATGAGTAAACCATGCACATATTGATAGACAGTCATTTACACAGGAGCTGGAGGCAAATGCAGGGATGAATAGGTGACACATTTGAAACCTGAGGCCACAACATCCTGATTTTGTGCCCTTTAACATCTAGGCCTTATGGCTTCCAACAACTCAAAGCTGACAGACCAAGAGTGGCAGGTGTAGAACATGGGCTGCCCTCTCCAACCTCGAATCCAGGGTAACCTGTAGCTTCATTATAATATATTTACATTGTGGTTTTGAAGTACAACCCCCCCATCACCTCCCTGAAAAGATGGCTAGGACTAGTCCATCAGGGCTAAAATCTGTAGGGTTAAATCTTCCCATTCCCAGCTGATAGGAATCCTTTGAATGACTGGAAACAACCTCAGAGACCACTGTTGCTATGACCCATAACCTATGAAAACATAAAAAGACAAGATACCCCTAAACCTGGTGCAGTTGCAACCTTTGGGCCCACAGGCTCCCCCACCTTGAGAGTGTTGCATCCTTAAATGGCTTTGTGCTTTGGGATGCTTTCATTCCAGTGCAGATCTTCACATAAGTCTTCCCTGGGGAATCCCAGAACCAAAACTTCCGTTCACACAATGAAGACTATCCCAATGGTCACAGTATCTCAGGAAGAGCATTTTATGCAAATAGAACTGAGAAGTTCTCCTGGTATGTTTGGGGAAAGGCAGAGATCCCTAGAGTAAAACTGAGCATGGGATGAGGAATAGTAGAAAATGAGGCCAGAGAAGTAATTAAGCAGCTGGTCCTATGGAACCTTTTAAGTCACTTTAAGACTTGAGGTTTACTTGAAATGAGATAGGAAGCCATACGAGAGTTCTTGCAGAGGAGAAATGTGGTCCAAACAAAATTCAAGTTTGGCTGCTTTGCATAGAAAACAATGAGGAATGTCAAGTTCAGAAGAAAAGATGCCAGTTAGGAAACTAGTAAGGTAAGTGAGAGATAAAGGTAGCCTTCACCAAACTGGTGACAGCAAATGAGCAGTTAATGCTACATATATTATTAAGATGATAGAGCTAATGGAATTCTCTGATTGATTTGAAGTAGTGCATATGATTCAAAAATATAGGTTGATTGAATTTCTAAGAATATAAACATATATATTTAACTCAAAAATATAAGGGAAGTCTAAATTATTAATTTGATTGAGCAATAGCATTTAAATAATTGACAAGGTAGTCAAAGATCAAAAGACCACAAACTATGTCTGGAATACTTTATGGCCAAGGTCTAATGAACACTCAAAATATGTGCCCATCAATAGAGAACAAATACACTGTAGCACATCTGTGCTAAAAATAATATGTAACCATTGATAGAATGGGGTGAATTTGTGTAACTTGGGAGAGAAACTGTGAAAAGGGATTTATTTTTGAAAGACAGTACTATCAGAACAATTGGAATAGTATGTTACAGTTTATTTTGTTTGCTTGGTTGTTTCAAAAAGTATACAAATAATGAAATTTTGGGAGAGAGATACAATAAATTTTGAATTTAGATACCCTATTGAGCATGACTTTGAAAATTTGTGATGGAAGAAACATTCATACTTTTCAATGCAAACACATTTATTGATATGAAATTATTTTATCGTGTATGTGCATATTATTTTTCATGATAGGCTTTAATAAGTCAAAAACACTCTCACTATGTATTCTTGGTATATGTAGACTATATATATTTAGATGCCTCAAGATCATGAGAAAGACAGTAATGACATTTAACTCAGAGGGTTTTTTTGGGAAAAAATTATAAAGTTCCTTGAAGTTTAGCTTTAATTTCCTCAAAAATTTGAAATATGTAATTCTGTAAAAAGATTAATCACTGTATCATGGGTTATCTTTGCAAATAACATAGCTATAAATTAAAATTTTTCCCTCGTGATATATTAGAAGCACATATTATTTTTATATTAAAACTAAGGTGAAGACAGGAAGCAATTCAGCAGGATAGCAATGTTTAATATAATAAAATATTAGAAATTCAGTATCTAAAATACATATTCAAGTATATGAACATTGGCAATACCTTCAAGCTTTCTTTATTCATTTAAAGGAGAGATATTTTAATTTTATTTAGTTTTTAAAAGATTTTATTTATTTGACAGAGAGCAAGAGAGCACAAGCAGGGGGAACAACAGGAGCAGGGAGGGAGAAGTGGGGAGCCTGACGTGGGCCTCCATTCCAGGACCTTGGGATCATAACCTGAGCTGAAGGCAGATGCTTAACCAACTGAGCCACCCAGGTACCCCTAAAGGAGAGTTATTTTTAGATTAATTTTTATAGTCAACAAAAGATCCATGAATAAATATGACAGTTTTTAAGAAACAGTGTCCTTAATGGTGATGTGATTATCCTTTTTTATTTCTTTTTAATCATACAATAATTCATATTACTTATAGAAAAATGAATATAAAACTAAGTGAGGGAAATAGAACTTTTGGAGGAATTCTATGAATTTACAAATGGAGCATTCTAGAGAACCAGTCTTCCATTTCAGGGCTCACAGTGTCTAGTAAATTGGTCATTACCTAGCAATTAGAGGATTCCAACAACTCAGCTTTTGGATATTATGGACTAGGAGCACAGTCTACCTTGGCATCTTGATTCAGCAAATCAGCTAGAGAATTTAAATAGAAGTAAAATGCAAACTGCTTCTAGTCCTGGAACGTCAAAGTAGCTTGACCTCCTGTTTAGAGATCATATTCCCTCAGCTTCTATAGCAGTCCACTCCCATTGTAGTGCCCTGAACTTAACTCATAATTTTTTTTTAAAGATTTTATTTATTTATTTGACAGAGAGAGATCACAAGTAGATAGAGAGGCAGGCAGAGAGAGAGAGGGGGAAGCAGGCTCCCCGCTGAGCAGAGAGCCCGATGCGGGACTTGATCCCAGGACCCTGAGATCATGACCTGAGCCGAAGGCAGCGGCTTAACCCACTGAGCCACCCAGGCGCCCCTTAACTCATAATTCTATGCTCTGGTCACCATCTCCTATTTTTCCACTTTTTTTCATGCCTTCACTTCCAATAAATCTCCTTTGAAAAATCATTGTTCCTCTTAAATTTCCCCGCTCTTGACATTGTTTCTCATTTTGAAAACCATGGTGACTCTTTTCAAATAAAATATTGTATCTTAATTTCTTCAGTCCTTTTTCTTCTCCTGCACCCTGATGCTCCTACAGGGTGAAAATAAAATTCTACAGGGTTCACACTCTAATTTTGTACCTTCACTACGGCTAGACAATTATTATATTTGTCCCCAGGTGGAGTTCTTGCAACCAATTTTACATTTACCAGTCTTGGCAAATTTCCTAAAACCATCATCTACTTTTTACTTTTAACATTTTTTTCCTCTTTAACAAAGAAATGGATACCATGCTTTGAGTTAGTTTCTTGCCTTTACTCATTTATTCATTCAACATAAATTCTTACTCTTGCTTTCTTCAAAATATCAATATTTTCCATTAGAGGAAAAAGAATAGACTATGTCTTTCCCACTTGAAGAATTCAGAGTCTGGTGGAAAATCACATGTATAAGCTGTAATATGTGAATTATGATGAATGCTTTGAGGGCCTACATGCAGGATTGGACACAAAGTAATTCTGCCAGAGAAGGTCAAGTTGATTATGAATACACACTGGCACACATATTGGAAAGAATATCCTTAGCAAAAGCATCAGCATGCAACAATTTTGCACATGTTAAAAGGCATAGAGAGTTCAAGGAACTATAGATAGTTACATATGATTAAATTGGGAACTCCACATTTTCAACTGTGTATTTTAAAAAGTTAACTTGAACAACAGTTTATGGGTCTCAGAGTGTGAAAAATTGAAAAAGGGAGAGCAGTTTGAGGATTTTTATAATAGTTCAGGGATTAAATGATGATTTCTAAAAAGAGACGAGAGCACTGAAAACAGAAAGCATATAAAATAAATACTGAGGAGCTAGATGCGGAGGAATTTGGGGACTGATTAGATATAGAATATAAGGAAGAGAAATTGATCAATATTGTTATTATTCCTTGAGAATTTGAATATAGGAAGGAAAGCCCTTTTTTGAGGAAAAATGTTGAGTTTATTTTGGCCTATTGAAATTAAGGCCTACTAAAATTTAAACATTCAGGAAACTTGCAAGCATTTGAATGCCTTATACCTCTAAATATAATAAAAGTGTTCCTCCCCCTCACAACTCCCTCCCAAAAATCTCTAAAAAAAGAACTATTTTGTATTTAAACCCCTCCACCACATTGTCCTTATTATGAGGTTTTTTTTTTTCCCCCAATTACTTTCTTTTGAGCATTAAAGTAATGCTGAGAGAAGATGCATTAGCCTGAAATGACTTCAATCAATGCTAATTTGGAAAACTTATAGAGGTCACCAGTAGAAAAGTTAAAAAAGGAAGCAAAGAAAATTAACACCAATTAGTCATTATTCCTGAGAGTGTGACCTCACAGATTTAAAGGCCGCATGTCACTACAAACAAGCTTGTTAAGTACAATAAAGAAGCAATAGAGAAATGGTTATGTAGCAGAGATCACAAAGATATTCGAAGAGAGTAAGAAAAAAATTGGAAGGGGAGGCTAACCATAAGAGACTATGGACTCTGAAAAACAACCTGAGGGTTTTGAAGGGTCAGGGGTGGGAGGTTGGGGGAACAGGTGGTGGGTAATAGGGAGGGCACGTTTTGCATGGAACACTGGGTGTTGTGCAAAAACAACAAGATGGGATTGGGAGGGAGATAAACCATAAATGACTCTTAATCTCACAAAACAAACTGGGGGTTGCTGGGGGGAGGTGGGATGGGGGGGAGGGGGCTATGGACATTGGGGAGGGTATGTGCTATCGTGAGTGCTGTGAAGTGTGTAAACCTGGCGATTCACAGACCTGTACCCCTGGGGATAAAAATACATTATATGTTTATTTAAAAAAAAAAAATTTGGAAGGGGAGGTGAACCATAAGAGACTATGGACTCTGAAAAACAACCTGAGGGTTTTGAAGGGTCAGGGGTGGGAGGTTGGGGGAACAGGTGGTGGGTAATGGGGAGGGCACGTTTTGCATGGAGCACTGGGTGTTGTACAAAAACAATGAATACTGTTATGCTGAAAAAATAAATAAAATGGAATAAAATTTAAAAAAAATGGAAAATAAAAAAAAATGAGGAGTAGAACCACTACTAATCACAGATAACTTCTTCCTTCTTCCCCCCCTTCTCCCTCCCTCCCTCCCTTCTCCTCCTCCTGCCTTCCTTCCTTCCCTCCTTCCTCCTTCTTTCCCTTTCTCCTTCCTTCCTTTTTTCCTTTCTAAAGATTTTATTTATTTATTCCAGAGAGAGGGAGGGAGTAGGGGGAAGAACAGAGGGTGAGGGAAAAGCAAACTCCACACTGAGCAGGGACCCCCAAGATGGGGCTCCATCTTAGGACCCTGAGATCATGACCTGAGCTGAATCTAAGAGCCAGATGCTTAACCCTACTGAACCATCCAGGAGTCCTGATAATTGCTTTCTAAGAGATGATTCATAAAATATGTAAATGTTCCTCCACTAGGAATCACAGGTAGAGTTCACTATTTCATTTATTGTTTGATAACTAGCAAAATGTATCTTATTTATATGAAGGTAATGAAAAGCAATTTAGTTTTAGTTTAAAGGTCAAAACATGAAGATAACCCAATATATTACTTTGAGAAGCAAATCTGATTAAATAACATCTTGTTAGCAATGCATGAGGAAAAACAAGTACTTGGATTAAGATGAGATTCTTGTAGCTACTTTTGATAGAAGAAGATGCATCTCATGGTGGCTGTGAGAATTTGCAGAAATCAGTCCATGAATTTACAGAGAATATTATGACATAAAAAGCAACAAAACTTTTCTGAGGATCTTAGTTATAAACATGTTTCAATAAACTATGGAATATTTTTCAGAAATCAATATTCTTTTCTTATTGTGGGTACTGGATGTTCTTTGGATGATTTTAAGATTTTAGCTTTAATCTCAGGTCTTAAAATGTTCACCAAGTGCAATTTAAAAAAAAAAAGTTCTTTTTCTTTGGGAATATCTTTAAACCTTCCAAAAGACAGCTGGATTGATGGTACCCATGGATATCCTTACCAGATACAGAAAATTAATATGCAAAGAAAAATAATTGGAGCATTTATTTGTACTCTGACCAAAGCTATTTAACTTCTCATCAGTGGGTATGATTAACTCCTTTTTATCCAGTTTGGGAGCATTGTCCCTTCTAACAATTCAAAACCCAGTGTGGTTGAGCCTGCTTAACCAGGTAATATTTAATCTCCCAAAGTCACTGAATTTGACATTACATAAGTACTATTAAACAGTTAATATGTGTTCTCATAAAAATCAATTATAATCAAGTTTCGAGAGTATACTTCCATGTATACACGTATACCATGTATACATGTAATTCCTATTTTGATAAATGCCTTGGTTTCCAAAGGTCAGAAAAACTGAAAACAGTCACCCTGGACTCTTTCCTTTCATTCGTCAATCAACAATCCTATTATTTCTACTTATTAATTATCTCTCTCCTCTTTATACTTAATGCCTCTACATTTTTACTGTTGCTTTGTTAAATCTCTAAATAGTTTTCCTATATCCACTCATTCTTGTTCCCTGAAAATCTATTGTCTACACGTGATTTGAAGGATCATCTTAAACTCAGTGGATCAAAAAATAAGTAAATTTTACTTCCACACACTCTGAATATTCCCCCCTCAAACTTTTTATCTTATTAAATGGTAATACCATTTTTGCCAACTTTTCAGTTCAAAAAATCTTTATATCATGCAGCATCAAACGCATAAGGGACACCATATAGGTTCAACTTCTTTAATGTACCTATAACCAACTGTTTCTCACTACCTTGTTCCACAAATATCCTTGTCCAACGCATCATTCATTATCTGTTGTTTGGTTTGTTGGAAAGACTTCTAACGCTTTGGGTTGCTTCTATGCTTGCCCCACTGCAGTGTATTCTTCATGCTGTATCTAGAAATTATTATTATTTTTTAAAGATTTTATTTGTTTATTTGACAGAGAGATCACAAGTAGGCAGAGAGGCAGGCAGAGAGAGAGGGGGAAGCAGGCTCTCCGCCGAGCAGAGAGCCCGACACGGGGCTCGATCCCAGGACCCTGGGATCATGAACTAAGCTGAAGGCAGAGGCTTTAACCCACTGAGCCACCCAGGCACCCCTTTAGAAATTATTTTTAAACATAACTCAGAACATGCTCTCTCTGTTCTAAATTTTCAATGGTTCTCCACATCATTCAATCCTAAATGAGGTTTGTAACGACCTACATAATCTTCTACCAGCTGCGTTTCTAATCTCACCTCCTAATATCCTTTCCCCTGCTCACTTCATTCCAGCTACTTTGGCCTCTTTGTCATTTCCTTGTGCATGTCAAACATGATCCTTTCTCGGGCTCTTAACACCTGATAGCATTTTAGCTTGGAATTCTTTTCCTTGAGATAAACACTTGACTCACCTCCTCACATCATGTTGATCTATACACAAGTATCACCTCATCAAAAGGGGTCCCTTGGCCACCTTCCTAAAACAAAACTCACTCTTCTCTCATTTTGTATCTTTCTACCTTGTTTCATTTATATTCATAATACTTGTATACACCTGATATTTATTTATTTGCTAACTTAGTTTCTTTTTCACTAGAATATATGTTCCCAAAGAGCAAGAACATGATCTGTTTTATTCACTATTAGATCTCCAGCTTAGCAATGAAACAATACTTGGCACATAGTAAAAATTAATTAGATATGTCTTGACTTTGTTAAATCCTTTAAAAATTATCTAATATATATGCATATATTATATACATGTATATAACATGTATATAATATATGCATATATATACACACACACACTCATACATACATACTACTCTTCAATTTCAAAAACAGTAGGTGAGACTGACTATCAGCATAACAGTGGGAGGAGCTTTTTTGACCTGGTCTCCAGTGAAACTGGCGAAAATCCTTAAAAAAACAACCAAAACAGACAAATAATCATTCAAGTTTTTGGAAATGGGCCTAAGGGAAAGCAATAAATGAATAAACATCCATGCAAGGAAATCTATGAAAATACAGCAATAAAAGCAAGAATTCGGTATTTGAACAACGGCAAAATGTTTCTCCTTCCCTGTCACAGCTCACTAAGGTGAAGACAGCACTCCAGACTGCTACAGTCAAGAACACAGGGCTTCCTCTCTCTCCACCTCCCAGTCAAAAGGCTTTCTTCTTGAGAAAAGCAAGATATCAGCATTTCTTATCCTGCTCCCAATAACTTGTTGCTGAAGCTAAATCCCAGGATGCAGATGAAAAGTGATAGCTCCATTTTTCAGGCCGCTTCAACTCAGCCCATGGGTGAAATTGTGATGTGCTAAAAATACTGGGTCCTGATTACCCTTGCCCTGGATCATAATGTGATGTCTTCATGCCAAGGGGGATAAGTCAAATAGACCTCAAGTTGATGTCCCTAACTTCCACTGAGTTCTCGACTCCTAGACTGTGAGTATCACTCAAAGAGAAGCTAGCCAGGGTTCCCAACACCAGCTCCAGAGCCTTGGTTTAGAGATCTTGCCTTGAGAGAGAAGCGGACCATAAAACATAGAGGTCTTCTTTTCCTTCTGAGAAATTCACTTCATAGCAACAGGGCATGTAGAAGTTCAAGCCGAAGTGTGCCCTCAGAAACAGTGGAGGTTGAGGTAGAAGATAGTTGAAGGGACTCAAGATACAGGCTAAATGTTTGACCATCTAATTGCAAGTGAAAAATGGAGAATAAGGCAGCTGAGTGTAGCCTTCTTGAGGTCAGAGCACATATCAAACACTGACCTCAGAAGCTCTTCTTTCAAACAAGCCAGAATTTGAATAATTAATTTGTAGAGCAATTTTGCCTAGGGAATTGTTGAAATCACTAAGGCAGTCAACCAGTAATTAGAGGAGTTTAGCAGCTGAATGTGGTTAAAGAAAGAGAGGGAGAGAGCCCAACTGTAGTCACTGCCATCACAGGGTGGTTGTGGGCTTACCCAAACATGCATCTTCTTCAAGAGAAACATCAGCTGTTTAACACTGCTTTGGAGAAAAGGAATAGATACCACTAAAATAACCCAACTAGTCATTAAATAAATAAACAAGCCAATAACTGTGACAAGCTCCAAGCAGCAGAGTGGGGGCAGTTCCAAAGTTACTATAATTCATTATCTAAATTATCCAGTGAAGGGGCTTCTGGGTGATGCAGTCAGTTAAGTGCCAAACTCTTGGTTTCAGCTCAGGTTGTGATCTCAGGGTCATGAGATCAAGCCCTGTGTTGGACTCAAAACTGAGTGTGGATTTGGCTTGAATTCTCTCACCCTCTCCCTCTGCCCCTCTTGCTTGTGTTCTGTCTTTTTATCTCTCTCTAAAATAAATAAATAAGCCTTTTAAAAAGTAAATTATCCAGTTAAAACAAACAAAACGAAACAAAACAAAAAACAACAGCAGCAGCAACAAAAACTGACAAGGCACGCCAAGAAATAAGAACATATGACTGTCAGAGGGAGTAATAAAGCAGACAACAAAAATCACCTGTGAGAATGATGAGACGTTGGGTCACCTGGGTGGCTCATTGAGTTAAAGCCTCTGCTTTCGGCTCAGGTCATGATCTCAGGGTCCTGGGATCGAGCCCCACATCGGGCTCTCTGCTCAGCAGGGAGCCTGCTTCCTCCTCTCTCTCTCTCTCTGCCTGCCTCTCTGCCTACTTGTGATCTCTGTCTGTCAAATAAATAAATAAATCTTAAAAAAAGAAGAATGACACGATGTTGGAATTATCAGAAAAAAACCTTTAAAATAGGCATTGTGAAAATATTCACAGAACTAAAGGAAATCACGATTAAAGACATACAAGAAGTTATGTTGACAATATTGCTTCTAGTAGAGAATATCAACAAAGAGAAATTATTTCCTTAAAAAAAGAATAAAATTGGAATTCTGAAGTCCAAAAGTATAAGTGAAATTTACAAATTTGCCCGTGTCTCCATAGATCTGGCGACCTCCTGACTACTCAACAAGTCATCTTGAAGGATCCTATAGATGTGCTATGTCATTTCACAATTCCATGTTCTTGAAGGTTATTTTTCTTTGAATATATTTTAAAATTTTTTCATTTTTGTCTTCCTATGCAACTTCCTTTGTCATCCTATGTGACTTCTTTCAAGTATAGCATTATTCTCTATGAAAGTTTCCTTTATTCTGTGGCTGAGCTGCTCCTTTTTTTGTATGAGTGTTTTACTATGCACAGAATGGGGAGGGGGCTCATTTCCTTTTGGCAGCTGCTTTCCTCATGGGAGCCAGATGTATGTCCACGCTTTTCTCTTGATGAATTTGAGAACCTATTTGTCTTTGGAGACCTTCAACCAGCTCTATGGTGCACCTTGAGGGAAAGCCACAGACATCTTGGATCATGTCCCTTCTGACCTCGGTGTGCCTTTTGAGGAGCCCTCAGCAGCAGCTATACATCCGCTAGCTCATATTCTTGATCACCTTGTTGAGACCCACTTCTATGGGGTAGTGCAGAGCCATGGCTGCTGCTCTTCAATGGCTGATGTGACAGGAGTTATTCCTTCTTCTTTTCTTTCCTCCTTATTATATTAATGTCTAATATTGTAGTTGTTACAATGTGTTATAATTATTTTTAAGTAAACAGAGATGATAAATTACTCATGCCTACCTAGTGTCATGAAAAACTAAAATAACCGGTTAATATTTTTAAATTATAGAATAAATAAAATTCAATTTTAAACCAATCAGTAATTGCTTTTACTCATGATATCTGAAAAATATTAACAGAAAATATTTTTATTATTGTGGTTTAGTATACTATCATATTTTGTATTCTTTGATAAAATTCAAATTAAGTAAGATGAACATATGTATGTATACATATTTTAGATAATTCATATATGTGTGTATTAATGGATAGATCCAGATCTTGATATATTTTTTAAAATATTTTATTTATTTATTTGACAGGCAGAGATCACAAGTAGGCAGAGAGGCTGGCAGAGAGTGAGGGGGAAGCAGGCTCCCTGCCGAGCAGAGAGCCCGATGGGGGCTCTGTCCTGGGACCCTGGGATCATATCCTGAGCCAAAGGCAGAGGCTTAACCCACTGAGCCACCCAGGTGCCTCTCCATATATGTTTTTTTTAAGAGTTTTTATTTATTTATTTGAAAGAGAGGGAGAGAAAGAGAGAGAGAGCATAAGCAGGGGGGAGGGGCAGAGTATAAGCAGATTCCCCACTGAACAGGGAGCCCCATGTAGGATTCGATCCCAGGACCCTGAGATGGTGACCTGAGCGGAGGGCAGACCCTTAATCGATTAAGCCATGCAGATGCCCCAATATATATGTGTTAAATTTATGTTTCATCAAGAAAATTTTATGGATCCCTAAATGGATAAAAATACTGTTTTGAAGAACCATACAAACTTTTCTGTAAAATTAAAAATATCTTTATAAGTGAAAGGACTTATAATGTCTAAAAATAAGATACACACTATAACTGTACTTTAAATATCTACTATCTCTAAGAGGAGAGCTGGGCAATTTCATTGAAAACTTTTAATAGAAAGCTTTTTCATGTTCTCTGTTTTTAGTATGGTGGCAGCCATGGAAATGTGCAGCTCATTTTTCTCTTCAAGAGAGAGATCTGTTATAAGGAAAGCTGACATCCCTCTTCTGCTGCACCTTAACCTCCACAACAGCACTCACTCCAAGACTAGTTTCTTCCTGGGCTGCCACTAACCAATTACAGAACATGATAGAGGTATTAGAGCTTGGTCATTTTTTGCACAATGTGGGACTCTTAGAAGAGGTTATGTTCAGGGGCTACCCGTTGGTCTGGCTGGCTAAGCCTTTCTCAGAGCTGCTGTGCTGAGGCTCTCACAACATATCCTTCATTTTTCTTCTGTCTTTTCACAGGTCTCAGACCTCATAATACCAGAAGGTGCTCCTTGTCTACCCCTATCTCTTCTACTCATTAATCTTAAATGTTTGCCCAGTAAATCTCCTACATGCACAATTTCATCTTGTGTCTGATTCTCAGAGGATCCAAGCTTTCTATGAGATACTTAGTATCTATATTTTGATAAATCTTTATTTTTTAAAATGTACGTGTTTAAAAAAAAAAAGAACAAATAAGTCATCAGTCTCTTGAGTTACACCTCATACCAAACTCTTACTCTCTTCAAGTAAATATATTAAAGTCTTTTTAATAGTATGCTTATATAGCGAATCCTTTATTTTTCTATTTAACATCATTTTTTCTTGATTTTTCTTTATTATGTCTTTGTATTTCTTAATTTTTCTATTTATTTCCCATTGCGAGAGATACTTGTTTTCATATACTCCCTTCCTCCTAATATCTTTTATTGCATAAATATTCAATAACTTAAAAGACTGTAAATATTTTTATTGAGCAACACAGTGAATTACTTTCGTGTTCACTTTTTTCCCCTGTGGTGTTAACACTCCATTGTTGCTCTTTGCATGACTTTTTATGGATCATTTACATGTTTATTCCCAAACTGTCTTCCAGAAGTATCTGTATCATCATAAAACATTTAAGCACTTTAGGGCATCTATCAATTTCATCTCTTCCTTCCTTGGAGACATCTTCTCTGGAGTCCTTTCTCATGCTTCCAACTGGTCTGGATGCAATAGCTCTGGGCTATTATCACCATCTTGGACATTCCCTTGTATCACTTCTGGGGCAGAACTCTTGTATTCCCTTTTCTTGGTTTAATTCCTTATACAGGTGGAGCACATTATTTAGTAACTTCCTAAAAGACAGTGTTTAGGCTATACACACATTTCTGGGTATATTTTTATTTTACCTCTTTCTTCACTTGCAGTTGAATGAGTATAGAACACAAGATTAGAAATGCTTTTCCTCAAAATTTTTAAAGCATTTTCCTATTATCATTTAGAATTAGGCTATTAAAAAGTCTTAAGTCATTCATACTTCCAGGTTGTCACATGATATCTATTTGGGTTTTCTCCCTTTCTGCATTTGGGATATTCTGCCTACCCACTGTTTTGGAATTTTTTGTTACTTACATTGGAGTTGGTCTATTGTACAAATTGTGCCACGTAGTACTTTCTGGTACTTCTTGATCTAAAAATTCAGAATCTTCACTTCTAGGGATTTACTATTTATTCACTTTATAATTTCCTTTCCTTTGGTTTTTCATTTTCATATTTTCTGGAAGAATGACCAAATTTAACTTTAAGACTTTTGAGTGATATTATTTTCAGTTTTGCTATCATGTTTTTATTTTATGAGACTTATTTTGGTCTCTGAATTTTTTCTTTATAAACTTCTGTTCTTGTATTGTGAAGTCAGCATCCTCTCTTACATATCTGATGGTATTTTTATTATTTCTTTGAATTTTCTTCTACTGTCTGCAGGGTATGTTTTGGTTTTCTTTTCTTGTGTTTATTTAATATCTTCCTGGTAGAGAAGTTTTATTTTTTTTTTAAGATTTTATTTATTTATTCAACAGAGAAAGAGAGAGATCACAAGGAGGCAGAGAAGCAGGCAGAGAGAGAGAGAGAGAGGGAAGCATGCTCTCCGCTGTGCAGAGAGCCCAATGTGGGACTCGATCCCAGGACCCTGAGATGACGACCTGAGCTGAAGGCAGAGGCTTAACCCACTGAGCCACCCAGGCGCCCCTGGTAGAGGAGTTTTAATGACATATTTGGCAACCATTTGATAGGAGGTCACATTTAAAGAGATACACTAAAAACACTGTGAAAGATGTGCTTGTCCCAGTTGTCTGGCTGGAGTGAATAGTTGGGATAGTACTAAATATAAATTCCTGTAACAGTTTTCCTTGGACTAAGCAGTTTCCTAGAGAAGATCTCTCTAATCTCTTAACTTGAGATGATAGAATTCATGAGCCAAGTAAAAGAAGGGAATCAGTGTTTTTGTCACTCAATGTCTAGTCTTTTGCTTCCTTCCTCTTTCTAGTATGATGCCCCAATTCCTCGGTGGAGGCGGGTGAGGTTATAAAAATTATTTTGTTTTGAGCCCCATCCTATACCTCACCTCACTGTATGAGAGACCTGATGTTCCCATTCTGGATGTTTTATGCTATTCTTCAGAGATCATCAGGTAACTTCTATGATTCTTTCATTGACCTTAGTTTTCATTTTCTGTGATCTGTTTCATTAGATGACTTCTGTCCATCAATATTGCAAAAAGCAACAACAAATTGTCCTTTTTTTCTCCTTTTGTTCTCATCATGATTGACATCATCATCATTATTATTTTAAATATTTATTTATTTATTTATTTTAGAGAGAGAGAGCAAGTGAGCAAGTGCACAAGTGCACAAGAAAGGGGAGGGAGAGAGGAAGAAGGAGAGGGACAAGCAGACCCCACACTGAGCATGGAGCCTGACATGGGGCTCCATTCCACAACCCTGAGATCATGACCTGGGCTGAAACCAAGAGTCAGATGCTTAACTGACTGAGACACCCAGGCACCCCCAACACCATCATCATCATCATCATCATCATCATCATCATCATCGTCATCATCATCATCATCATTCTTTTATTCAATTTTATGGAGGTTTCAGTTGAACAGTAATAAAATATATTTATGCACAATCCATCATGTTTAACTGAAAGTTGAATGCCTCTTGGTTCTCTTCTGAGATGTTTTTATTCTTGTAAATATTATATCTAAGTGTGTGTGTGTGTGTGTGTGTGTGTGTGTGTGTGTGTGTGTGTATATGTGTGTATATATAAAAACACATGTTATCCAGCCTTATATTACTATAGATTAAGCATCTATTTTAAAATTAGGTCAATGTAAAATAATAAACTAAGGAAAGGCATACTAAAAATGTACAAAATAAGTGTTATGTAGAATGAGGACAAATTGGAACTCTTATGCATTCCTAGAGAAATGTAAAATAATATACCTGCAGTAGAAAACAGTACAGAAATTCCTAAAAAAAGTTAAATATAGAATTAGCATATGATCCAGCAATTTTATTCTAGTTATACATCCCAAAGTAAGGCGAGCAGAGGCTTGAAGAGATGTTTGCATACCTCTGTTCTTAGTGGTAGTATTCACAATAGCTAAAAGTGTCCATTGATGAATGAATAGATAAATAAATGCATATATACACAACAGAATATCATTCAGCCTAAATATAGGTTTGAACTTGAGTGAACCCTGAGGTGTTATGCTAAGTGAAATAAGCCAGTCACGGATGGGCAAATATTTTATGATTACACTTGTATGAGGTACCCTGCATAGTCAAATTTATAGATACATAAAGTATAATGCTGATTGACAGAGGCTGGAAGAAGGGACATGGGGAGTTATTATTTATGGGTACAGATTTTTGGATCTGATGAAATAATTCTAAAGATGGATGGTAGTGATGGCTGTACAATAAGGTGAATGAACCTAATGGAACTGAACTATATATTTAAAAAGGTTAAAGTGGTAAATTTTATATTATTCATATATATACATAACCCCCCACACACACACACACACAATGAATGATTAGGGTAGCTATCACTACGAAGGTGCCCTTTGAGCAAATGCCTGACAAAGGTTAGGGGCTTAGCATTACTGAACCCCACAGAAAAGGTCTATCTCTTAATAGAGAGAAAGGAGGTAGAGATAAGGCCAGAGAATGAATGGGATAAGGGGGACTGATTGAGAAGAATTTTAAAGCTAAAAACTGAAAATGGACTATTAGATTTAGTAATATAATTGTCACTATAGTTATCAGCAGATATTGGAAAAGGATCCTTTTCACGGAGTGGAGGGCTGAAAACCTACTTAAAATGGATATGAAGGAGAATTGGAAGAAAGTATATCTAAAAATATAAAATAAAACGAGAGTCATAAATTTTGGAGTTAAAAAAGTATTGCCTTCCATCTAATCCAATATCTCCTCTTAAGGGAAAAACTGAAAATTGAATTTTGTAAGAGCAAAGAGGGGTTACAAACTGTCTAAGGTTTTAAAACATAGTTACTCTGAGCAATGATTAGTTATTTTCTTATCTAACATAGAATCTCCTGAGCCAATCTTCATGTAGCTCCTTGTTTATTCCAGGAGTCTCAGCTGATTTCTTTTTAGAGACTCAATTTGAATCATAGCCTTTCTTCTTTGTGGTTGAAGGGCAACATAATAATTAAGCCCAGATTTAACTCTACATTTTAAAGATACAACAAACCATTATGAGTTCTATTTAATAAAAACTTCTCTTAATATGAGTCCATTTAATTATTATGAATCCACTTAATAAAAAATTTCCCCTCTTTCGTCTTCAGCTCTAAGTAAATTAAATGAAATGGCCTCCAAGGTTATTGCTATTACAGACTATATCAGAGTACAGGGTATTGAACCATAATCTACTTTCATCCCATTAGAATTATGTCACTCTTAGCCTTCTGTTGTGACTAGATTAGATACATACGGTTTTCTAATGGATCTACCAAAAGACATTAGTGGAGGAAATTTTCATGGTCCTAGCTCATTTCTCTTCCCTTTGAAATGTAAACTATTAACTATTCTAAAAATCCATTAATTTGAATATCTTTCCATGAGATGGTAAAAGTTTCGGTAGTAATATTGATAGGTATCAGTTAATTTTTTTAAGAAAAAAAAAAAAAAAAAACACCTGATAAGTAGTTAGGAACATTTGCCTTTTCCCTATGCAGTTCATTATTGCTACCATATTTCAAATCCTTAACCAAATTTACACCTGGATTAAGACAGTAGTCTCCTAACTGGTCTCTTTGGCTGTAGACCCTTCTGTCTCCACACTTCTGTGTGGTTAGTCTTATTAAATCATAGTTCTTAAAGAATCACCTTCTTGTTTTAAAAATAGGGTTTGGAGACTAAACATTTGCTTCATTCAATTGATTGAGAATGTAGGTATGCATGTATAAAAACAGATAGCTGTGTCTTTACTACACTGAAGGGCACACTTTCACTAAATTGAGAGCCAATTCTCTTGAAATAATCCATTTCTCAAAACACATTCTTTTCCCCCTCTCCCAATCCCACCTCCCCCCAGCAACCCCCAGTTTGTTTTGTGAGATTAAGAGTCATTTATGGTTTGTCTCCCTCCCAATCTTGGGCTATGGACATTGGGGAGGGGAGGCGAACCATAAGAGACTATGGACTCTGAAAAACAACCTAAGGGTTTTGAAGGGTCAGGGGTGGGAGGTTGGGGGAACAGGTGGTGGGTAATGGGGAGGGCACGTTTTGCATGGAGCACTGGGTGTTGTGCAAAAAGAATGAATACTGTTACGCTGAAAAAATAAATAAAATGAAAAAAAAACAAACAAACCTAACATCATAAAAAAAAAAACACATTCTTTTTTCTTTCTTTCTACCACTTGACAAATTCCTTGTTGAAGTTACAAGCTATACGTAATTGGTTAAAAATTGCATATTTACGGGGCACCTGGGTGGTTCAGTGGGTTAAAGCCTCTGCCTTCGGCTCAGGTCATGGTCCCAGGGTCCTGGGATAGAGCCCCGCATCGGGCTCTCTGCGCGGCAGGGAGCCTGCTTCCCCCTCTCTCTCTCTCTCTCTCTGCCTGCCTCTCTGCCTACTTGTGATTTCTCTCTCTGTCAAATAAATAAATAAAATCTTTTAAAAAATTTGCATATTTACTGTTTAGGGAATGGTCTCTGGAAGATGCATAACTACAGAAAATTTTATTTAAAATAATTATTAAGATTGTGTGTGTGTGTCTTTTCTAAACCTTTATCATGAAATTTTGTCTCTAAACAAAAAAAGGGAAAAAAAAAAAAAAAGCTGACCAAACTGCATTTTTTCCCCATGACAGTGTAACTTATCCTCTTGCTGAAAAGAAAGGTATAAACAGGGAAAACTGGACAAACATATAAAAACTTATGACACAATTATTTTCATATTTTGGATCTATGCAGAGCAAATGGATTACTTAGAGTAGGGAGACTATTGAGATGATTTCTACAGCAGCTGTAGATTTTTGTCTGGATGCGCTTCCTAGCAAGGGTAAGGTGATCCAAAGCCAAACACTGCAATCTGCTGGAGAAAGAAATCCAAATCAGGTTTTGTGTAGATGGATACAGTTGAACTAGTGGAGTAGGTACTGGAGAAAGGAAAACTCTGAGAGATAGCTGAGGAAATGTGCAACTGTCCTTCTGGATCTCAGCTGAATATTAACCTGCACCTGTGTAGATTGACAAACCAGGCCATAGAGGAAAATAAGAATTGTTGGAAAGCTATGAAGTGAACAATTCCCAGAACCACATAAATTGGAGAGATATTTGAGTTTCATCTCTGGCCAGAACACAGACATTTATTTAAATACTTCCAGAAATTAGCAGAGGCCACAAAAGGGTCATGCCATAGTATTTGGGCTAAATGTGATAACTCCTAGAAGAACTTACAAACAAGTTTGAGAGCGGCCTGCTCTGCAAGTAATGTAACTACCTGCCAAATCAATCCAACACTCTTTTAAGAAAGAAAACTAAATCTGAACATTCAGCAATACTATATTCATAATGTCTGGCAACAGATGAAAACACACTAAAAATGTATAGTAGATGTTTATTGCTTTCATAAGAAATTACAACAGGTTTAGTGGTTTGAGGTACACAAACCTATTATCCGCAGTGTTGTAGTCAATTGCAAGAGCCTTACCAGATTGAAATCAAAGGGTTGACAGCTACATGCCTTTCTAGAGGAAAGGAAGGAATTTGTTTCCTGTTTACTTGGGTTGTTAGTAGACTTCAGTTTCTTGGGGTTTTAGGACTGATGTACCCACCAACTCTATTTACAGTCTTGCTGCCTATAATCTCAGAGTCATTCCCAGCTTCAAGCACCTATCACATTAAATAGCACATGGTCCCATTTTTCCAGGAAGGGATGTAGATTCTTTCTAATATCGTATCTCCCTGGCCTCAGCCAGGAAGTTTTCTACTTTTAAGGACTCCTGTAACTAGACTGGACCCACCTATCTAACCCAGTATAATTTCCTCATTCCTCAATGTTTGTAACAATAATGGCAAAGCCTCCTTTGCCATATAAGGTAACATATTCATAAATTCCAGAAATTAGAACATGAATATCTTTGGAGCAAATGGTAACATTAAGTGCCTATCACATCATACGAAAAAAAAAAAAAAAAAATGAAACCCACAACCAAAATGAAAATCAATATTTATATGTAACATCAGAAATGACAGATTTCCTGATTTTTATTAAATTAATTGATAAGATATATAGTTAAAAATTTTTTAGTATGATAAGTAATTATAATAAAAACATCAAATTAATGGGGAAATAAACTGAAAAGATAAAAAGATATCTAGTTGAAATTACATGGATGAATATGTAATATCTGAAAGGGAAAATCTACTCAAATTTAACAGCAGGGTGGGTACTATAGAAGAAAATATGAGTGAATTTCCACACTTGGTGACAGAATCTACCCAAATCGAGACTCAGAAAGGTAGAAACATAAAGCTCAAAAAAAACCAAACAGGAATTCAGTGACTTATGGCACAATATCATGTGATTCAATGTATATGCATTGAAGGAAAAGAGAAAGAGGAAAAGCATTTAACGAAATAGAAACTGAAGATTCTTCAAATGAGATTTAAAAATAAATTATAAACTCACAGATCCAAGAAATACTAAAACTTACTCAGGGTAACAACAATAACAGAACAGAATATAGCAAAAATAAATTGTTGAGAATCAGGACTAAAGAAAAATTCTTAAAGGCTATCAGAAAATAGAAACAATACATATAGAGGAATAAAGAAAATGATCACAGAAATTTTCAGCACAATCTATGCTAGTCAGAAGTCAATGACAAGATAGCTTTAAAGTACTAAAAATATACTCTCAGGCTATAGTTTGTTGTTGTTTTTAGGAACAAAAAAAGGAGAGATTTATTCTCCCAATATTTAGAAACTAAACAATTAAGTTTTAAATAAATTTCAAATTCAAAATCCAACTTCAAAGAACTCTTAAGGGAAATTAGTAAATTGAACTGAATGAACAAAACCCTCTATATCTGAATCTGTGGAATGCTATTTGAACAGTGCTGATAAGGAAATCTTCAGCATTAAATACTTATATGGGTAAAGAGGAACGGTTTACAATCAGGAATTTAAGCTTTTAATTCAAGAAACAAGGGGAAAAAATAGCAAGTTAACCCGAAGTAAGCAAGAGGAAGGAAATGATAAAGATCAAAAATTAATACAGTCAAAATGGGAAAAAAATGAACACTCAATGAAATGATAAACAAATTCTTGAAGATCAGTACAATTGATCAGGAAAAAAAGAGAAAACACAAGCTAATATCAATAAATTAGAAACTTGGTATCACTACAAACTTCACACTGTTGATAAAACATCATTATTAAAGAAGACATAATGGCCTATGTAGAAAATTCTGAGACCTGGGAATCTTGTAGATGTGACTAGGTCAAGGACTTTGAGATGGGCTTCTCCTGGTTAGCCAGGTGGGCCTAATGTAATCATAAGAATCTGAGAGTAAAACAGAAAAGTCAGAGGCAGAGTGATGCAGCATGAAAAGACCCCACTGACCATTGCGGACTTTGAAGATGGCAGAGGGCCACAAGCCAAAGAAGGCTGATAGCTTCTAGAAACTGGAAAAGGCTAGAGAAGGTGAGTCCAGAGCCTTGAAAAAGAATGTAGGCATGCCTGGGGGGGTCAGTCTATTACGTGACTGTTTTGGACTGAGGTTATGATCCTGGGATCCTGGGATCCAGCCCCACCTTGGGCTCCCTGCTCAACAAGGAGACTGCTTCTCCCTCTCCCTCTGCCTGCTGCTCCCCCTGCTTGTGATCTCTCACTCTCTCAAATAAATTTAAAAAAATCTTTAAAAAAATAAAAATAAAAATAAAAGAAAGAATGCAGATGTGATTCCCAGGAATAGATTTTAGTCCAGTGAGATCCATTCTGGATTGTAGACTGAGATCTCTATGATAATAAATTTGTGTTGTTTTAAGGCACTCTTTGTTGTTGTTGTTGTTATCTTTTGTATTTTATTACCACCCAGAAAGACTTTTCACTTTTTTTTTTAAAGATTTTTATTTATTTATTTGACGAGAGAGATCACAAGCAGGCAGAGAGGCAGGCAGAGAGAGTGAGAGGGAAGAAGGCTCCCTGCCCAGCAGAGAGCCTGATGTGGGACTCAATCCCAGGACCCTGAGATCATGACCTGAGCCGAAGGCAGCGGCTCAAACCACTGAGCCACCCATTTTAGTTGAACTCATGAACACTTTGATATTCTGGCAGTAAGTATTCAGGCTTGAAAGGAGCAGAGAATCCATTCTGGTGGGGGTTAGGATGGTTGGAAGAGTTTGCACAGGTCCTCCATAGGGAGTGGTGGTGTGGGGGAGGGTCTCAGCTCTGCCAGGGCACATTTTCCTGCTGCAGATGTTGTTGATGATGATGTTTCTGCTGCTGCTGTTTACTCATGTTCCCCATGTATGTGTTACGTTTAACTATATTTTGGCTCATTTCATCCACTTTGTCCACCAGCAACTTTAAAGCACTAATACTGCAGAAAGTTATTACAGCAGCAAGAAGCTAATGCGGAGATATAGATTTTTTTGTCATAGATTTATTAATGTAGAAATCGATTATGAATAAGTAACAATGTTATTTTTTTAAAAGATTTTATTTTATTTATTTGACAGAGAGAGAGATCACAAGTAGCCAAAGAGGCAGGCAGAGAGAGAGGAGGAAGCAGGCTCCCTGCGGAGCAGAAAGCGCGATGCGGGGCTCCATCCCAGGACCCTGAGATCATGACCTGAGCCGAAGGCAGCGGCTTAATCCACTGAGCCACCCAGGTGCCCCAACAATGTTATTTTTAAAGATTATGTGAAAACTGAAAATATTTGGAGATAAGGTATCATTCCCATTCCTCATTTCCACAATCAGGGGAAAGAACGGGAAATTAAAAAAAAAAAATGTTTTTGTTTTGTTTTGTTTTTTACTGTTTTAGAGAGATAAACTTCATTAGAATTTTTCTAGAAGCAGGTAGATGTGAGAAGAAATTATATGATTGATACACTATCATAGCAATGAGAAATCATTCTGAAAATGGGAAGTATATCACTTTTTAAATTTTTTGTCATTTTATTAATTTTTTGTTATTTTAATAAAATGTATAATTAGCATACAGTGTTATATTAGTGTCAGGTGTACAATACATGATTCAACAATTCTGTACATTTCTCAGTACTCATCATAAGTGCACTCTTAATCCCTTTTCCTAATTCACCCATTCCCCATTCCCCCCACCCAACTCGCTTCTGGTAACTACCAGCTTGTTCTCTATATTTAAGAATCTGTTTTTTTTTGTTCATCTAATTTTTTCTTTGTTTGTTTTGTTCCTTAAATTCCACACATGAGTGAAATCATATGGTATTTGTCTTTTACCAACTGACTTACTTCATTTAGCATTATACCCTTTAGATTTATCCATGTTGTTATAAATGGCAATACCTCATTCTTTTTTATGGCTGAATAATATGCTCCTCCCTGCCTCTATCTACACACACACACACACACACACACACACTCACACACTTGCATGCACACACACCTATATATAGATATATACCATCTCTTTTTTTTTTTTTAATAAGATATATACCATCTCTTTATCCATTTGCTTATCAATAGCCATGGGTTGCTTCCGTAATTTGCCTCCGGAAATAATGATGCAATAAACAAAGGGGAGCATATATCTCTTCAAATTAGAGTTTTCATATCCTTTAGGTAAATTCCAGTAGTGGAATTAATGAGTCATGTGGTAATTCTATTTTTAACTGTTTTGAGGAACTCCATACTGTTTTCCACAATGGCTGCACCAGTTTGCATTCCCACCAACATAGCATGAGGGTTCCTTTTTCTCCATGTCCTCTCCAACACGTGTTTCTTATGTTTTTAATTTTAGCCATTCTGACAGGTGTGAGGTAATATCTCATTGTAATTTTGATTTGCATTTCCCTGATAATTAGTGATGTTGAGTGCATCTTTTCATGTGTCTGTTGGACATATGCCTTCTATCCATTTTTTAAATTGGATGTGTGTGTATGTGTGTGTGTGTGTATCTTGAGTTGTATAAGTTCTTCATACTTTTTGGACACTAACCCTTTCTTGGATATATCATTTGCAAATAGCTTCTCCTACTTAATAAGTTGTCCCTTTGTTTTCCTGATTATTTCCTTTACTGTGCAGAAACTTTTTATTTTGATGCAGTCCCAACAGTTTATTTTTGTTTTTGTTTCTGTTGCCTTAACAGACACATCTAGAAAAATGTTACTACAGCTGATGTCAGAGAAATTGCTGCCTATGCTCTCCTCAAGAATTTTTACGTTTTTTTTTCAAGGTTTTTATTAGTCTCACATTTATGTCTTTAACCTTTTTGAGCTTATCTTTGTGAATGGTGTAAGAAAGTGGCTCAGTTTCGTTCTTTTGCATGTCACTATCTAGTTTTCTTAACACCAGTTGTTAAAGAGTATATGACTATTTTGAGACAATTATGTTTGGAGATAAAATTGAAGGTATTTCACAGTAATATGTTCTACTACTTATTTTGTGAATATCCCAGATTTAAAACAGTTATGTCTATTCCAGAAGCTCATCTGGAATATAACTGGTTTGGACGATTAGTGAAAAGGGATATACATTTGACTACTATTTTCCTGAGTTCTTAAAAAAGAATTTTCAATGTGTAACTATCAAGGAATCTTGAATGAAAGAAATATTCAAGGAGCTAAGTGAAACTTTATAGTATGAGCCAAATTTAAAAGAAATCCTTAGCCACCTGTGTTTGTATGCAAGTGTTCCCGTGCTTACCCAAAAAATCCTTCTTTCAGATCTCCTGCTTCGCAAGCGTAATTGTGATCCTCACTTGATTCCCTGGGAAACCCACCTTTGTCTTCCACTGGAGGCCAAGTTCTCTTTCCATCTGACAACTGAATATGACAATTATACCAAAGCAGGTTGGTTACTAAGAGACACAGTAAGTCTCTAATTGTTAGTTCTGTCTTGAGGACTCCAACACCTCTGCTGAATCTTTCTTAGCACTACACTCATAATAAAGGCTTTCCGTCCTTCCTCTCTCATCCACAGAAGTCAGACTGGCACAACAACCTGAAACACTCTCAACCTCTTCCAACTCCTTCTCCATCTTCCCATTCCACACATGGTTCCCCAAACAAATATCTATTTCAGGTGAATGATATTTAGAGGACCCCAGATAATGTATCACCTTACTTGTCTGTCCCCCAATTTTCATTGATATTAGTAATAATAATGAATAAAAATGTTAAAACATTTGTGATAACTACTATATTAAGCACAATTAAAATAAGTGAAATACCAAAGTTGATAGAGAAAATTAGAATTGATGACAAGCAAAAGAAGTCTAAGGAATAATGAAGAATTTCAATTTAAAGAGAGTTAAAATAGACTATGCATGTCCTTGTGCAAATACATGAAATTTTGTTTCTTTACAGGGAGCAACAAATATAGCAGGAAGTCTCAGTTCCACGTTCTTATTTGGACAGTTTAGGTAAAGTTGGAGAATAACAGTTAAAACACACAAAAAGTTCCAGTGGGGCAGTACCGTTTAGACAACTCTACTAATATCTTTTTTTATTTTTAAGAGTTGTTTATATATTTCAAAGAGAGAGAGTGGGGTGGAGGGATAGAGGGAGAGGGAGAAAAAGAGAATTTGGAGTAGACTCTCTGCGAAGCATAGAGTCCCATGTAGGACTTGATCTCATGACCCTGAGATCATGACCTGAGCCAAAATCAAGAGTCAGATGATTAACCAAATGAACTACCCAGGTTCCCCAGATCAGTCTACGAATATCTTAACCACTATTAAGACCTGAAAGTTGAGAAACAGCTTTCTTGCTTTTATTCCTCATCGTAAAATCTAGAGTTCTATACTACAGTTATGTAAAGATTTCTGCAATAATATTACCAAAGTATAATTTCTGACATACAGAAATCATTCATAAAAGCAACAGATGTCAGTATAAAGTTGTACAAAATTAATTGTATATTTCTCACTTATAAAATTCCCAATATTAACATTGTGGATATTTTTTTCTAAATTTCTGTACTTCAAACATGTAGCACAACACCCAAAATACCTGATTTGTGATCTAAACTATGTATGTGTATCTTACAAGGAAGTTTGCCTTGTTGCAAAAGTACTGATCTTCATTTCTTACCCCCTAGCATGGTAGAGGGTTTCTTGTTTTTGATTGCTGAGGTAGTATTTGGCTTTCCATTGCTTGAAATCTAGGACCCAATTTTATCTTATCACTTCTGTGTTGATAGAGTGCTGTTCTCTCTACCTTTATGGGAACCATTTCAAGATTTACCTCATTTAATCCTTATTTAAAAGATTTAAAACAACCAAACTTTATTTTCACAATGTTAGTATATATACATATATATTTAATCCTAAACAACACACTTTGAACTGAATGGGTACACTTATACATGTGTTTTTTTATAATACACTATATAAATGCATTTTTTCTTATGATTTTCTTAGTAACATTTTTTATTCTCTAGCTTATTTTATTGTAAGAATACAGTGTATAATACATATGACATACAAAATATGTGTTGCTTATATTATTATATTCCAGTCAACAATAGGGTATTAGCAGTTAAGTTTTGGGGAGTCAAAAGCCAGAAAGTGGATTTTCAACTGTCGGGAGTCAGTGCCTCTAATATTTGCTTAGTTTAAAGCTTAACTGTATATACTTAATTTGCACAACACTTCAATACATCAATTATTATGTTCTAATTACAAATGAAAAAACTGAATATCTCAATTTAGATTTTTTTATATATATATACTAGGTTAGTAATATGAAGCATAGGAATCTACCTTCTTGTCATCAGGCCAAGTTTCATTTTGATATTTGCAAAACATATTATGCATATTACAGGTTGAATAGATTCATGATGGTTTTTTTTTATAATTATAAAGCAGTGTTTAAAAAAATAACAGAAAAAAATGTACCTACAAAGGCCAGTTTCAAATTCAGGTGCTTCCAATTAAGCGATTTGACTTTGAATATTTTGTGAATTTACCTAACTTTGAGGGGCAGGATGGATGTATCTTGAAGGAAAGTAACCATATGTTTTCTTTATAAAAAATTGTTCCCACACTAACTCAAAAAGGGATACATTCACCCCCCCCATGTTTTTTGCAGCATTATTTATAATAACCTAATTATGGAAGCAGCCCAAATGTCCACTGATAGATGAATGGATAAAGAAGACGTAGTTGGTATATACATACAATAGAATACTATTTAGCCATAAAAAATAGTGAAATTTTGCCATTTGCAACTACATGGATGGAGCTAGAGAGTACAATGCTAAGCAATATAAATCAATCAGAGAAGGACAAATACCATATGATTTCACTCATGTGTGGAATTTAGGAACAAAGCAAACAGTAAAGGAGCAACAACAATAAGTGTGAGCAGAGAGACAGACAAACCAAAAAACACTCTTAACTATCAAGAAAACCTGGTGGTTACTGGAGGGGAGGCAAGTGGGTGGATGGGATTAAATAGTACATTTGTCATGATAAGCACTGAGTAATGTATAGAATTGTTAAATCACTTATTGTACTCCTGAAATTAATATAACACTGTATTAATGACACTGGGATTTTGAAAAACAAAACAAAAGAGTTGTTTCCATGTGATTTTCCAGTTTTTTTTCCCTTTGTATTTATTTATTTATTTATTCATTTATTTATTTTTGCCATTCAGCTAACAAACATATGATCCTAATCCAGGCAGGGAAGAGTGAAAGTTTAGAAAAAAATAATCTTACCAACTTGTTAGCTAGACTTATTTAATTAGGACAAAACCTTTCACTTCACTGTAAAGTGCAGCATTATTTCCTATAAAATCAAATTTGTTTTCAAGTCAAACTGAGGGTTTTAGAAGGGAGAGGGTTGGGGGGATGGGTGAGTCTGGTGATGGGTATTGAGGAGGGCATGGATTGCATGGAGCACTGGGTGTTATGCACAAACAATGAATCATGGAGCACTACATCAAAAATTAATGGCGTACTGTAGGGTGACTTACATGACATAAAAAAAATTTAAAAAATGATGTAAAATATACAGAGAAAAAAAAGAACTCAATTCCATTTAAACAGCTATAGCTGTCAGACGATGTTAGAGCATTAGATTTCGTCTTAAAACAATGTTGGGATATTGTCAGTTGATGAAGGTAAAGAGATACCTTAGATGACGACAAGTACCGCTTTGTGTCTAGTGCCACATTATCCGTTACATAACTCATCACTGCTACGCAAAGCAGATTAAATAAAGCAAGTGCCAGCACATATTTTTGCTTTAAATCATTAGTAAAGGAAAATGTATCTGACAGGTTGTCTTAATTTCATATAAAGTTGCCTGTGCATTCAATATGATAGTTTATATATGTGGATAAACTCCTTGAGTTTAATAAACTTAAAATATCGTAATTTTGATCTAAGCTTATATTGTTCATAAAAGACAGCATAATGTGAGTTATCTGTGCCCAAACTCTGCTTTGGCTTTAAATTAAGCAAATTCATACCTCATTAATTTAATCATATTCCTTAATATATTATTAAATTATTTTTTTGGTACAATAAACTTTACTCTGAGTAGCCAGGTGGAAATTTCCTGTAACTATGTATGGGACTTATAAACAAAGAGACAGTGTATAAATTTAGACAGTGTAAAAATTTATAAATTTATAAATACATTTATAAATTTAGACAGTGTATAAATTTAGTTTTTCAACTTTAAAAAATTATCTTCTGTTTGAATCAGCAGTATATGAAGAACCTTAAAGTCAACCTCTTACACTGAAATACATGAGAGACACTGAAAATGTCCCAGATATTTGCCATAATTTGTCCGTTTGCTTCTAGTTGATGCCAAAAATTATACTATTGTGGTTTCATTGTTTTATCAGAGATAAAATTTCTATTAAAATGCCAATACAAACTTTGACTCTGCGCTTGATTCTTGGGATTGAATTATTCTATTTGAAATATGTACACACACACACACACACACACATTATTTACATAATGCAGCTTTGCTCATCACTTTCAAGGGCATATTTCTTATGAAATGAGTTTGTAAAAGGGAATTTAAAAGAATCTACTCATAACTATACCACCCTACACCAGCAAATTCTTTTTTTTCTTTTTTTTTAAAGATTTTTTATTTATTTATTTGACAAAGCGAGAGAGAGAGAGAGAGAGACCACAGGTAGGCAGAGAGAGAGGGAAAAGCAGGCTCCCCGCGAAACAGAGAGCCTGATGTTGGGCTCGATCCCAGGACCCTGAGATCATGACCTGAGCCGAAGGCAGAGGCTTAACCCACTGAGACACCCAGGCGCCCCTCAAATATTTTCTTAAATTTAAGTTTTACTATAGATGAATTTATGTGATCCCTTCTAATTAACCATTACATTAAACAAATTTTGACAAGAATGATGAAAACATAAGACAAAAAGAATAGGTTTATGAGAAATTTTGAAGTGCAAAGCTTCTCAAAGAAAGCCTATTATGTGCATTTAAAAAGTGACTGACTTCAAAAAATAAAGTGGGTAACTTTGAATGGCATCTCCTTACAGTTGCTGGAAGTGTATCTTTCTGTGTCTGGCTAAAGAAACAATGTTATTTCACAGTATTACATGTTTTTGAATATTGCTACAATTTCTAAACCAGAATCTATCAGTATTTCTCCAGTATCTCTAGTCATTTTTTTTTTTAATATTGCAACCCTATTATCTGGAAGTAATGATGCATACATAGAGGAAAAAAAAAAACCCTATAATAGGTATACAAAAAATAAAGGGATTAAAACATACCGCTACAAAAAATAAACCATAAAGGAAGACAGTCAGAGGGGGAAAAAAAAAAAAAAAAAAAAAAAAGACCACCACCACCAACAACAACAAATAGCAAAAAGCAACTAAAGAAATGGTAATAGTAAGTCAAGTCTTAACCTATCCAAAATTACTTTAAATGTAAGAGAATTACATTCTCCAATCAAAATGCAAAAAGTAGGTGAATGGATAAAAAACAAGATCCAACAATATGTTACATACAAAAGACTCACTTTAGCTTTAAGGACATGGAAGTATTCCATGAAAATGGTAACCAAGAGAGTAGAAGTTATATACTTATTTCAGATAAAATGGATTTTCAGTCAGATTCAGTCATAAGAGACAAAGAAGGCATTTTACAATAATAACGTGGTCAATTCAGCAAGAGGATATAACAGTGTGTGTGTGTGTGTGTGTGTGTGTGTGTGTGTGTGTATGCATCTGTCATTGGAGCACCTAGGACTTTACAACACGTATTAACAAAACTAGAGGTAGAAATAGACAACAATACACTAACACAAAGGGACTTCAATACCTCACTTTCAACATTGGCTAGATCATCCAGAAAGAAAGTTAGTAAGAAAACAACATATCTAAATATAACATTATAGACAAAATGGACCTAACATATAGAGCATGCCATCCAACAGCACCAGAATATAATTTCTTCTCAAGAGCCCATGAAACATTATTTTCAGGATATGTCACACATTGGGTCACAAAGCAAGCTGTAATCAATTTAAGAAGACTGAAATTATAGATAGTATGTTTTCTGACCACAACAGATAAAACTAGAAATCTATAACAGATGGAAAAATGAAAAAAAAATCACAAATACATGGAGATCAAACAACACACTCCTGAAAAAGAAACAGGTTAAAAGTAGAAATCAAAAATTAAATCAGAAAGTACTTGACATAAAACAACAACAAAAAGTACTTTAAGAAAATTAAAATGAAAACACAACATATCAAAACTTATGAGACATAGTAAAAGCAGTTCTAAAAGAGAACAGTGTTAAATACCTACTTGAAAAGAAATAAAAATTTCAAGTTAACTAAATTCTCAACAGTATTCTAGCAGTATTCTGAATTCAACATGAGCACACTAAAAGAATCATACACAATGATTAAGTGGAATTTAACCTTGGGATGCAGCAGTATTTCAATATGCACAAATCAAACATAACACATCATATTAATAGAATAAAAATCATAAAACTCTCCACAGATGCAGAAGAAAGCATTTGACAAAATTCGACATCCTTTCATGATACTTTGAATAAATTGGGTATACAAAGAAGATACGCTCAACATAACAAAGGCCATATATGACAAACCCATAGCTATGATAATATTCAGTGGTGGAAGGTTGAAAAATTTCCTGCTATGGCAAGAGCGGGCACTAGGAATAAGACAAAGGTGCTCACTCCTACCATAGGCACATAGGAAGTCTTAGCCAGAATAGTCAGACATGAAAAAAATAAAAGCACCCAAATTGGAAAAAAGAAGCAATATTGATTCTGTTTAGAGATAACATGACTATATATATATATATATATATATATATATCCAAAAGACTGTTAGACAAAATATTCATTAAAATATTTCAAAATCTAGTAATAATTTATGTGTTTAATAGTTATAACAAGTAGTTACAGAAACATTGTGAGCTGTTCAAATATTAATTGTATTTTTGTAAAGAGACAATATATTATTTAACTGAACCATTTTTACCAGCAATAAATATCTGCAAATAATCTGTAACAAAATAATTTAAGAACTTTGTATAAAAAATCATTATGTAAGATATTAAAAATACTTAAATATATTTTTACAAAAATAAACATTAATTAACCTTAATATTTTATGTTAATTTTTCTAATTGATCTATATATTTAATTCAACTTTAACTTAATTTAATTTAAATAAAAAATCCTATTTGGGGGTGCCTGGGTGGCCCAGTTTTTTAAGAGGCTGCCTTCTGCTCAGGTCATGATCCCAGGGTCCTGGGTTTGAGCCCCCATCAGGTTCCCTGCTCAGCGGAGAGCCTGTTTCTCCCTCTCCTTCTGTCCACCACTATGCCTACTTGTGCTCTCTCTCTATCTCTCTGCCAAATAAATAAATAAAATCTTCAGAAAAAATCCTATTTGGAGTTTGAGAATAACTTGACAGAAAAATTAAAAAAAACAAAATTCAAGAGCAAATAGCCAAGATGCTCTTGTAGAAGAACAACACTGTGGAGGTATTTATATTTTTAATTATTAAAAAGTTTTAGAAGCTAGAATAACTAACATGTGAGTTTTGGTAGAGGCAGAGTCAGAGAAACTTGTGGAATAGCACAGAGCCAAGCAAGCTTGCACAGGTACTGGAACCTACATTTTGACAGAGATGGCACTGAGAATTACTGGGTGAAAATTATCTTATCAGCAAATGATGTTGAAAAAAATTGTTATCCAAATTAAAAATATAGTATAATGGATTCTTATCTGACAACTGACATGAAAATCAACTCGATAAAGAACCCAAATTTTGAAGAATAACTTCAAAATCAAAAGTAAGCATGTATGTATGTACTTATAATTTTCAATTAAGGATGGATTTCTTAAACAAAATCTAATGACATTAATCATAAATGAAAAGATGGATATATTTGACTTCACTGAAATTAAGAATGTCTTATTCAGGGATGCAGGGTGGCTCAGTTAGTTAAGTCTGCCTTTGGCTCACGTCATGATCCCAGGATACTGGTATGGAGCCCCATATCCTGGTCCTTACTCAGCAGGGAGCAGGCTTCTCCCTCTGCCTGCCACTCCCCCTGCTTGTGCTCTCTTACTCTCTCTGACAAATAAATAATTTTTTTTTATGAAAAGAATGTCTTACTAAGACATTATGTCTCACAATAACGTAATGACATAGACATTAATGTCTTATTGAGACAATAATGTCTTATTGAGAAGACATAACAAAAGCAAAGACAAATTAGGAGAAGGTTATATGCAACATATGCAATTTATGAAGTATTTATATAATATATAACTCCTTTGAATCTGTGAGAAAAGCAACCCTCTCTTATAAATATATTCTAATCAAAGAGTTTAAAATGAGCACCAGTAGATATTTATGTGGATATATACATTTATAACATTAATAAAAGCAACTAATAATAACAAAAGGAATAGGAAAGAATTTCAAACAACAGAATAGAAAAAATAAATAATTTATTGGTGTACATTACAATATTACATAGTAGTGAGAATCAACAAATGAACCATATAAACACACATCAAATGGTCAAAACTAAGAGAATATTGAGTCAACAAAGCAAGTCACAAGCTGTACAATATATTTATAATATATAATCATCAAAAATCAAAACTAAAATATACCTTTATACATCTGAGTGTATAAATCTATTTTTGGAAAATTAAAGAATGACTAAGAGAAAATAATAGGATATGTGGTGATCTCAGGAGAAGAAATAGTATGACATTTACCAGGAGTACACAGAGATCTTTGAAGTATGAGATATATTCTATTTCTTAAGTGGAATGTAAGTTTCATGGACACACATTTCATTATTTTCTGAACTATATTCACCATAAAAATATAAAATTAAACAAAAATAATTTGGAAATGCTAGAAATGACAGAGGAATGTATCTCAAACTGATTATGCTGACGGATATTACATTTGTTTCCAAATTTCATTTAATATATTTTTTAAATTTTCAAACATGGTTCACTTTAACATTTTAAAGCACCTTAGAAATATTAGACCAATAACTCTTTTTTCCTTATTAATAATAGCATTCACTAAAATGCATCACCCTAAACAAAGATTATCCCATAATTATTGATATTTCCTTTAAAAAGTTGGGATATTTTGTATTCAGTAAATTTGTTGGTCAGGGACATTTCCTAAAGATGAATGAAAATTTTACCACTAGAAATTACCTGATTAGGTGGCTAGATAAATTGACTATAATGGGAATGAAGAAATTATGTTAGACATCAGACTGTAAAATGTGCTCAGTTTCGTGCAACATATTCTCTATGTGATATAATGTAGGTCTGGAAGACTGTTCCTGGAGCATACATGCCAGTAAGCAAATCCCCAAAGGTTTTTCACAGTTGGGTGTTTACCCCCAAATTCTCAAGATGTCCTATTATCCTTTTCTTTCTTCCTTTTTTTTTTAAACTCTTCTGCCATCTTTTCTTTCTTCAGTCTTTTAATTAATTATGTCATTTTATGGTCAAATATATTCTGATTTTAAGTAATTGCTGATCTTTGAACAACATGGGAGTTAGGGGTGCCAACCTCCCGTGCAGTGAAAAATCCACATATAACTTTTGATTACCCAAAGCTTAACTACTAATAGCCTACTGTTGACCAGACGCCTTATCAATAACCTAAACAGTAAATTAACATATATTTTTATGTTATATGTATTATAAACAATATTTTTATAAACAATATTGTTAGAGTAAAATAAGCTAGAGAAAAGAAAATATTAGGAAAATCAATAGAAAAATACATTTACAGTATTATACTACATCAATACTATAAGTTTATATATTTGTTGAAAAAAAATCCACATGGACCTGCACAGTTCAAACTCATACTGCCCAAACATTAACTGCACTCACACAAAAAATTATTACTGCAGTAATAAAACTAATAGAGTAAAATCTCATGAATGATGGAATACATTTTCTTTAAATACCCTACTTATTTAAATGTAATATTAATTTAAATATTAATAGCATTAATTTGGTGAGAAATTGTTTATATCATGAATAATAAACTCAGTAATTGCTAGATCATAAGTGTATAAAATTGGTGGTTAAACAATGAAGAAATCCTTGATTAATTGATTTCAGATCACATACTGTCACAACCAGTTGTTTTAATTCACATTCTGAAGCAAATCAGCCTCCATATGATAAATGTTTAAGAATGAGCTAGCGGTCTATTGACAATTATTAAACTGATATTCTCTCTATGTAAAAAGTTCAACTATTGTAACAAAACAAGACTTGAATCTGTGACCAACACAAGTTGGCCCAAAGGAAATGACACTGACTTTTCTCCCCAAATTATCTAATGATGTTCAAGCCCACCAAAGGACATTTTTTTTTCTTTTTTTTTAAAGTAGTGAGGTTCTGCAACTTATTAAACAGCAAAGTAACTTATCTCGTGTACAAGAAACATATTCGTCTCTTTTCAGGTTAACTTAGTCTCAGGAAAAAGCTGAGCTATATAACAGTCTTGATAACCCTGCATTTTTCCTTTTGTTCCTCCTTCCAGCTCTCACTTATGCCTGCCAGGAATTTCTTTCTTTTTTTTTTAAATTTTTTATTTATTTCTTATTTTTTATAAACATGTAATGTATTTTTATCCCCAGGTGTACAGGTCTGTGAATCGCCAGGTTTACACACTTCACAGCACTCACCATAGCACATACCCTCCCCACTCCCACTCTCCCTCTCCCAACCCCCCTCCCCCCAGCAACCCTCAGTTTGTTTTGTGAGATTAAGAGTCACTTATGGTTTGTCTCCCTCCCAATCCCATTTTGTTTCATTTATTCTTCTCCTACCTAACTAACACCCCATGTTGCATCTCCACGTTCTCATATCATGGAGATCATATGATAGTTGTCTTTCTCTGATTGACTTATTTCACTAAGCATGATACCCTCTAGTTCCATCCACGTCGTCGCAAATGGCAAGATTTCATTTCTTTTGATGGCTGCATAGTAAGGAATTTCTTTTTTTAACACATGCTTCTCTCTTTTCCTGAACTGTTCCTCCACCCTTCTTTCTTGCATTGGCCTCTCTAGAGAAACAGCCAGCCCTGAAAATGCCTAATGGCTAAAGTAGCTTTTGTGTACTAAATGGCTGAAGTGGTTATTTGGTGGATGTATTTAAATTCCATCTGCTGGGAATAAATATATTCATAGAATTGTATTTTGTACAGATAAAACTTTATTTCCAGTTTTCTATGTAAATTTAAAGAAGCAAAATCTGTAAACTAAATGTAAGTTGATGGAGATTTTTTTTTTAAAGATTTTATTTATTTATTTGTCAGAGAGAGAGAGATCGTGCTCACAAGCAGGCAGAGTGGCAGACAGAGGCAGAGAGAGAAGCAGGCTCCCCGCCAAGCAAGGAGTCCGATGCCGGACTCAATCTCAGGACCTAGGATCATGACCTGAGCCGAAGGCAGCAGCTTAACCCACTGAGCCACCCAGGTGTCCCAGTTGATGGAGATTCTTAACATTGAATTGCAATATGTTGAAATATATTCCAAGATGGAAATCCGCAAAAGATCATTTTTTAAAATGATTTTTCCTCGGGACGTCTGGGTGGCTCAGTTGGTTGGACGACTGCCTTTGGCTCAGGTCATGATCCCGGAGTCCCAGGATTGAGTCCCGCATAGGGCTCCCAGCCCCACAGGGAGTCTGCTTCTCCCTCTGACCTTCTCCTCGCTCATGCTCTCTCTCACTGCCTCTCTCTCAATAAATAAATAAAAAAAAATCTTTAAAAAAATAAAATAAAATAAAATGATTTCTCCTCAATAGCTGACTAGAGATCAAGGGAGAAAAAAAGAATATTAAAAGCCAGTATGAGCTCAGGCATGGTTTCAATTGATTTCACAATTGAAAATGTGGAAATTATATATGCAAGTTTTAAAAAAATTATCTTCATTCATGAATTTGATATTTCCGATTTTAAACTACTTAATGCAAGTGATTTAAATGATTTAGTATTTCAGGGTGCATGGCTGGCTGAGTCAGAGGAGTGTGTGACTCTTGATCTCAGGGTCATGAGTTCAAGCCCCATATTGGGTATAGAGATTACTTAAATGAATAAAATCAATAAGAACTTAGAAAAAATAAATGATTTAGTATTTGATAGTTGTCAAATTGAAAAGCATAATTATATTACTAGTATCCCTTCAAACTTCCTAACTTTTAAAAAATGGTTAAAACCAATTTATTACATAGTGATGAAGAATGTAACTCCCATTTTATCCAAAATATAAAAAGAACCATTAACTCAGTAATAAGAAAACAACAACCCAATTTAAAAATGGGCCAATGAACTTTTATATGCAAATAATGCATATAAAAAATGTTCCACATCATAAAGAATACCCTAAATCTGAATATTGACAATACCAAATGCTGGGGAAACTGTAGAGGTCTAAGAGCTTTCATTCATTTCTGGTGGGAATACAAAATGGTACAGCCATTTTGGTAGGCAGTTAAGCAATTTCTTACAAAGCTAAACATACTCTCACTATACAATCCAGCAATCAAGCTAATGTTATGGTGTTAACCCAAAGGAGTTGAAAATCTGTGTTCACAAAAAATACAAGAAAAACAAAGCAAAACAAAACAAAAACAAAACAAAAAACTCACAAAGCAAAACACCTGCACGTGGATGTTTATAGCAGGTTTATTCATAACTGACAAGACTTGGGGCAACAAAGATGTGCTTCAGTAGGTGAATGAATAAATCAACTGTGGTAAGTCCAGACAATGGAATATGATTCAGTGGTAAAACAAATGTGCTGTAAAGTTATAAAAAGACATTGTGGACATTTAAATGCATATGAGTAGGTGAAAGAAGCCAATCTGCAAAGGGTTCATACTGCATGGTTCCAACTGTATGATATTATGGAAAAGGAAAAACCATGGAGACAATAAAAAAGATCAGTAGATACAGGTGATACAAAGATGAATAAAGAGAGCGAAGAAAATTCTTACAACAGTGAAAAACTCTGTAAGATGCCATAATGGTGGATATATCATTGTACATTTGCTCAAACCCACTGAATGTATAACACTGACTGAATTGTATTCACCATAAATTATGGATTTATGGTGATTATGATGTGTCATTGTATGTTCATCGATTGAAACAAATGTTTAGACTCTGTTGAGAGATGTTGATAGTGGGGTATGTTGCCTAGGGGGTATATGGGAGATCTCTGCCCTCCCCCCCAATTTTGCTATGGACATTACACTGCCCTAGCAAACTAAAATTTAATTAAAAAATAAATATGGGGGTGCCTGGGTGGCTCAGTTGGGTGGCTGTCTTACTCTTGATTTGGCCTCAGGTCATGATCTCAGGGACTTAGGATCAAGCCCTGGGTTGTGCTCTGCACTCAGCAGGGAATCTGCTTGGGATCCTCCCTCTCACTCTGCCCCTCTCCCACTCAAATAAATAAACAAATATTTTAAGAAAAATAAGTGTGCTTTACATGTTGTTAAAAAAAAGATAACCTGACATCTTATACGCTATCTTAAGTAATAAGAAATTTAGGTATATGTAACTTATGTGACATAAGGAAATTTTATGACATTTTTATAATATCAAAATAGAAAAATATATAAATGTTAATACTATAGAGTGATATATAAAAATATACTAATAAAATGTATTACTATGAAATCATTGAAAGTTTGGTGACAGATGGTGACTACACTTATGGTGAGCACTGAGTTATATACAGAACTGTTAAATCAAAATATTGGAATTAATGTAGCATTGTATATTAATTGTACTTCAATAAAAAAGGTATTGCTTTAAATTTTGGGGGACTTGACACCACTCTTCTCTGTAAAATTTAGAACAAAAAGCACCAAATTTTACAGAGTCAGATGTATTTATGTGTGGTTTGTGGTTTTGTTCATATGCACTTTATGTATTCACTTGTGTAAGTTTTCAAATGTTTACACACTGCATATATGATACTTTTATAATTTTAATACATAGTAAGAGTGCTGTAATTATTAAAAATTCAAAGATAAGTATTTCATAAATAGATTATTCCCAATTTAAAACATTCTAGCCAATCTAGAATACATGTATTATATTTTCTTAAGGCAAGTGCATTCACATATGTATTCAAAGACATACTATATATATTCCCAGTTTTCAAAACACCAAGAAGGTCAAAGAGAAGGATAAGGAGCCACACATCACATGCAATAGTAATCACTCTCCTCTGCTCCCCCAAACACACACTACTACATTCACAATCTCCACCCAAGTGATGTTGAAAGCAATTTAGGAAAAACAAATTTAAATAATAATACATCTGGAAATTTACATACAGATTTTACTTATCATGGTTTAGGAATTTAAACTAAATTCATGCATTATATTCTGTACTACAGTAGAACATAATATAATATGTAAGGTATGAGCAACTTATTTTAAAAATAAAAGTAATTAAAAGTTGTTATTTGAATAGTATTATTTGGTGATTAACAATTTCCTGTGCAGTCTAGACATGTTCTATATGTAATCTCTGCTTCAATAAAGTTGGATATATGACAATCTGAATTAAAAAAAACTAAGAGATAGTAATTTTTTCAAAGGTTTCTAGTGGCAATTCTACTGGAGGTATCTGCCATTTGTAGCCTATTAAGCCCTGTTTAGGAAATTCATGGACATCGTACATACTCTTTTAATCAGAAATTATCAAATACTTATATAACCATCTATAAAATTTAAATTCTAGAGTTGAATGATAAGCACTTTTTGTCTATAAAATAACTTGGCACAAAGTTTTTGGAATCCTATTACCATATAAACTAAAATCTTAGAATGTCAATATAGAATCTACATACAAAATAAATGAATATAGAATAGTCATTCAATTTTAGTTTTGCTATTTCTCAAGCAAGAATTATTTGAGGGTACCTGGGTGGCTCAGTCAGTTAAGTGTTCAACTCTTGGTTTTGGCTCAGGTTGCAGTCTCAGGGTTCTGAGATCAATCCCCACATCAGGCTCTGTGTTCAGTGACATGTGCTTGAGATCCCCTCTCTCTCTGACCTTCCCGCTCATGCTCAGTCTCTCTCTCTCTCTCTCTCTCAAATAAATAAATAAATAAATAAATAAATATTTGATATTTTTTGTTATAAAACCCATTTGAGCCTCCTCAGTATGATCTATGAGAATAACCACGGGTTAAATGAAGGAACTGATCAATTTGTTAGTTAATCCATAGTGCATGGGAAAGTAGCTATTAGAGAAACCATGGAAAGAACACCTGGTATGCTCACTGGGAAAAAAAAAAAAAAATCTTATTTACTGGGTTCATTCCAAAGATGCTAACTACATAATCCCCAGGTGCACTGGTGGTGGTGATTTCCTTTACAATCATTCTGAACTGTGGTTTTAATGGAATCATATGGGCAATATTTACTGCCCAAATTGGACAGTACTCCCTATATACTAATTATACTCAGCACAAATGAAAATCTTCAAGTATTGTTCAGTCAATGATATTCTGATTACTGAACAGCTGCAATGAATTTTTTCATTTGTCATATATTATATCCTTTTATTTCTTTTAAAATAAATAACCCTTATAAATATAATAAAAATAAACACTAGAAACATTATGATATCCAAAATGTAGAGATTGCTGCTTATAGTACATCCACTATTTATTATGCTACTCAATGACAAATATGTTTATAATTTTTATAGTATTCATTTTAATATTTTTCCCTTATTTATTTAGCCACTCATTCTTAAAAAAATACAATTCTGATATAAAGGAATGCATGTACTAGCTCAAATTTTAATAGATTTAAATGAAAAAATTTTTTCTTCTTATTTTAAAGATTTTTAATTGATTTTTTCTTCTGATTCATCCTTATGGAAATTTTTGTTCTTACAAATGAAATGACAAAAAGAGCAGAGTCTCTCAATTTAATACAATGAAAAGTTAATTTTCCTGTCAATTATTTTTGTATCAGTAGTAGAGAATTACTAAGTAAATGCAATCTTATGTGCCTCTACACATATGAAAAATGCATTGTGTTTCTAGGAGGCTACTGTTCATAAAGCCTTCAGATAATATCCTTTCTTTTGTAAAAGTACATAGTTCTCAATTAAGGATACGATCTGGATACTATAATAACCTGAAGCAATCTATGATAGTCATATCTATACTATAGCTAAATAAATGAAATCTAGGTGTTTATGAAAAGGAAGTCTAGACATAGTTCTCACATAGCATCTACGTATAGCCAAGGATGAATAATTTCATGAGGGATCTCTGCCTAAAATTCTAATGTCATTTTTTTCATGTGTTGTGTGCGTGTGTGTATGCTTGTGTTTTGCCAAATAAAGGGCCCACCAGGAATGGGCCATATCAAATGACCAGTGTCAAATAATATGACTAATGCTATAGTTTAATAGCTCTACACACAGTCTTTGAACCATGGCCATATTTATTATATAGTCCTGCCTATTTTGCAAAGCTCTCCCCATTTCAACAGAGACATTCTTCATCTTAAGTGTTTATGCTAATCAACTCATAATGTACAATCATTCTAGACTTGCAATTATCAAACTACAAAACATTGCTTTACAGCAAACTATACACTGATAATGTAGAAGCGATTAATCTCTCTAGTATTGTTCATTTGTTGCTATGGAAATAGTGCTCCTCTACAGAGCTATTAGTAAACATTATATTAAGCTTGCTGCCAGTGACAGAGTCAACCCTGGCAAACTCTGCAACAAATGGAAAGTAGTATTATTGCAGTCATGCTCTGCCATGCATACACACATCAGAGTGTGACTTTTAATAGTAGTAGGATTTTGTTTCAATGAAAAAATTAAAATTAATTTCTATTATAAAGCATGCTGATAGACAACTGACTACCTACTGGTATTTATTGGAAATGAACACAATTAAAATGTATAAATAACTTTATAAATTCATACAGTTATTTTTTCATATTTTATGAAATTTTATCTATGTTCTTATTAAAGTTGAATATATTTTAGGGGGGCCTGGGTGGCTCAGTTGATTAAGCTTCTGACTTCGGCTCAGGTCATGATCGCAGGATCCTGGAGTCAAGACCCACATCAGGCTCCCTACTCTGCAAGGAGCCTGCTCCTCCCTTTTCCACTCCCTCTGCTTCTGCTTCCTCTCTCACTCTCTTTGTCAAATTATTAATAACAAAATCTTTATTTTTTGATTTTTTAAAAAAGATTTTATTTATTTATTTGACAGAGAGAGATCACAAGTAGGCAGAGAGGCAGGCTGAGAGAGAGGGGGAAGCAGGCTCTCTGCTGAGCAGAGAGCCTGATGTGGGGCTCGATCCCAGGACGCTGAGATCATGACCTGAGGCAAAGGCAGAGGCTTAACCCACTGAGCCACTCAGGCACCCCATAATAAAATCTTAAAAAATAAATAAAGTTGAATATTTTTTAACACAATGAACATTCTTGCTTTTGAATTTAAAATAAACATATGTAAATGTTTTTCTTTGAAAGAATGTTGTGATATTAAAAAATAATGTTAACTTTTTATTAAAAACAATGTAACACATCATATATTAGCTTGGAAGAAGGGGCAGAATCTCATGTTATCATATACAACACATTTAGTCACATTTGACTGAAATGACATGTGGGCTGATAGTTTACCCATTACCATTAGGACTCATAACAATGTATTTCTGTAAATAAACTCCACTCATGGCACAAAGAAAAATGTTTTCAATTGGCATGAAATATACCCAGCTGTTAGAAAAGCTAGTTTTCATAAATGTGTCTCTAAACAAATATAGATTCAGGCTCTATTAATCAAACTAAGAGATTTAGCATATCTTTTTACTTACCATTAGGAGATCATTGTCATAATTACCACTTGATAAAGTATTCTTTGCATAAAATTTAATATATAATAATCTCAAACTACTGAACTAAATGTATTAGTGAAATAAGGATGTTAATTTAATTGCTTTGGTACCTTTATTTTATTTTATTTATTTTGTCCCAGTTTTATTGAGCTATAACTGTCAAATAAAAATTTTATATCTTTAGAGTGGATAACATGATATTATGATACTCATATGTTTTGTGAAATTATTACCACAATCAAGCTAATTAATATATCCATCATCTCACACGATTACTTTGTGTGTGTGTGTGTGTGTGTGTGTGTGGTGACCACATTGGTTGTTCTCACCCCAGGTATATTGTACACAAATATACAATACAGAATTGTTTACTGTAGCCATGTTGTATGTTAGAATCTCTAAAACTTTCTTATCCTTTATAACTAAAAATTTGTACCCTTTGACCAACATCTCCTTATTTCTCCCACAACCCCAAGCCCCTAGCAACCACCATTCTATTCTCTGTTTCTATGAGTTTGACTTTTAAATACAGCAGTATTTGTCTTTCTGCATCTGGATTATTTCACTTAGCGCATGTCCTCCAAGTTCATCTATGTTGTTATAAACAGCAGGATTTCCATCTTTTTGAAACTAAACAATATTTCATTTTATATACACACATACATGCAGATACACACACACACTGTTATCACATTTTCTTTATCTGTTCATTCATCAGTGTGCACTTAGGTTGCTTCTGTATCATGAAAAATGGGGGAGTGAACCTGGGAGTACTGCTATCGCTTCAAGATAGAGATTTCATTTCCTTTGGGTACATGCCCAGAAGTGGCGTTGCTACATCATATTGTAGTTCTATCCTTATAAACACCTATAGTTTCTTGTGTTTTGATTCAGACAGGTGTGAAATGATATCTCATCCTAGTTTTGATGTGCATTTCCCTAATAGTGAGTGATGTGGAGGATCTTTTAATGGATCTCTTATCCATCTATATCTATTTTTATGCCAGCACCATACTGTTTTAATTATTACCACTTTGTAATATAACTTGAAATTTGTAATTGTGATACCTCCAGTTTTCTTTTTCATTTTCAAGATTGCTTTGGCTATTTGAGGTCTTTCATGCTTCCATAAATAGTTTAGGACTTTTTTTTCTAGTTCTGTGAAAAATGTTCTTCATATTTTGATAGGGATTGCATTAAATGTATAGATTGCTTTGGGTACTATAGATAGACATTTTAACAATATTGGTTCTTCCAACTCGTGGGCATGAAATGTCTTTCCATTTCTTTGCATCATCTTGAATTACTTTCTTCAGCATTTTTATAGTTTTCAGAGTATAAGTCTTACACCTCTTTGGTTAAGTTTATTCCTAAGTATCTTATTGCTTTTGGCATAACTGTAAAGGAAATTGTTTTCTTAATTTCTTCATTTGAATAGATGAGTTTCCATCAATGAAACTGAATCAGTAATCAAAAAGCTCTCAAAAAACAAAAGTCTAGGACCAGATGGCTTCCTAAATGGGTTCTATCAAACATTTAAAGAGTTAATACCCATTCTTCTAAACTATCCCCAAAAAATACAAGAGGAAGGAAAATTTCCAAATTCATTCTCTCAGCTCTGTATCACCTTATTCTAAAATCAGAAAGACACATCAAAAACAAAAACAAAAACAAAAAACAAAAGAGAACTACAGGCCAATATTTCTCATGAATATAGATATAAAAATCCTCAACAAAACATTAGCAAATCAAATCCAAAAAAATCATTCAGTCACCATAATCAAGTAGGATTTATTCCTGGGATGCAAAGGTGGTTCAATACTAGCAAAACAATCAACATGATGTGTCACATCAGTAAAAGAAAGGTTAAAAACATATGATCATTTCAATAGGTGCAGAAAAAGCATTTGACAAAGTACACATGCATTCGTGATAAAACTCCTCTGCAAAGTAGGTCTACAGGGAACATAACATAATAAAGGCCTTATATGAAAAAATCCACAGCTAACATACTCAGTGGTGAAAAACTGAGAGCTTTTACCCTAAGGTCTGGAACAAGACTTGCCATTTTTACTCAGCATACTACTGAAAGTCCTAGCCACAGCAATTAGACAACAGAAAGAAATTAAAGGAATCCAGATTGGCAAGGAAGAAATATAACTCTCATTGTATGCAGATGACATGATATTACATATAGAAAATCCTAAAGACTCCACCAAAAAAAATCTATTAGAACTGATAAATGATTTCAGTAAAGTAACAGGATATAAAATCAGTGTACAGAAATCAGTTGCATCTTATATACTAATGATGAATCAATTGATTATTGTTAAATAAACATTTAAGTGCCTACTTTAGCTTACTTTTACGAATGAAAAATAAATTAGATACTCCACCTGCTATTAAATAACTTCAGGCTTAGTACAGTTGGAGAGGCAGAGAAATTAGAAAATTGATTGTTTTGAGAGTTTTGCACAGGTTGCTTCTATTTAGACCAAATGAATAATATCTTAATAATAATCTTAATTTATCTATCTAGTAATTTATCTAGTATTACTAGTATTTATCTAGTATTAATAGTATCTACTATTTATCTAGTAATAATCTTAAATTATCTACAACATAATTGATGACTTTATTAATTGACCAGTACAGAATTTGTTTTTAAATCATTGTTTAGAAATTAATACAAAAATCTTATAATAAATATATTTAACATTCATAATCAATAAAACAAAACTGATTTCCATGATCCATCAATAATTTTACCCTACAGAATACCATTTGTGTTTACCTCCATGATAATATTTTAACAGGCATAAAGCATTGCCAAATTTTTGCTTTTTTAATTATTATCACTCACTTTTATATTTGATAGATGATAAAATGCCTACTGCTACATTGACCAAAGAAGCTTCACAAGATCACTTGAAGTTCTATACCACAACTTTAAATGTTTCAATTCATTATAGTTAATGAAGGATGGTGGATCTGGAAAAGATTTCACATTGGATATAGTCATGGTCATTTGTTCTGTTCATTAAATTATTATGTTATCATACTTGCATGAATCTTTCAATTTTAACATATTAATACAAAACCAATTCTTTAAGAATTTGTGTCAAATGATACACTATATGTAAAAACTAATGTTATATATAAAAATTTTCCAACTATCATATATATCGTATTTTTTTTTAAATCTTAAGCACTAGCCTTCAAGGACTTTGTTCATCTACTCTTACACAATAGTAATATTCACATTTAAATCAATTGCAGTTAGTTGATAAAATATAGCTTTCAGATTTATTGACTAAATACTATTAAGTCAGCTAATATTTGGTAGCTATCAGCCTGTAAGTGAAGAGGAATAGCTTTCAAGATCTAATTTGGACAGTGAAACTCATTTTCATCTAATAAGCATTAATGTGTGACAAAGTTGCTTGATTCCCAAAGGCATCCTAGAACACATTTCATCTGGCTACATCATTATGGAAATTTTGACCTTTGATCTTAATTATGCATTCACATTTCCATGATGGAAGTTATAATTTTTGTTAGATACCACCCATACCAGCATTGGTCATAAATTGTTGCATATGAGTTACAGTTTGGTAAATAGTGGGAGGTGGGACTAAATCTTGTTATAGGCTGAAAGTAATCGACATTTATAGTGAATTTTTACAAATGGGGAAGTCTTTCTTGGGAATGAAGCTAGTGAAGATGTAGGAAGGAGCAGCTTTCAAAACTGAAAAGATTGGCAGACAGGTAATTTTAAACCCAAAGTCCTGAGGAATATTTTCTCAGATTTAATGTAATAGACGTGGTACTATTGGTAAATAGCAACCAAACACAAAAATGAACTTAAGAGCTGGATAGTATACTGTCCATTCTTAAACACAACAAATTGGTCCTATGCAATGAATAATGTTAAATATTTGAAACTCTGATGTGATTAAGAAGAAATCTCACAAATGTAGAAAATTTGAGTTGTTTTAACAGCACTAGATGGTCAATATGCTTATTTTCTGCTTCATACCCAAGTAAAAATAAAATATCTCTACTTGAATAAGAGTAAAATGCTGTATGCCTTGTTTGTCTTCTATGGAAAACTGTTAGAGACCTTTGATAAGGAAAAGCAAAATATTATCATTTTAAAGAATTCTAACTAGACCAAAAAAAAGGGGGAGGGAAGTCCTGTCAATGTTGATATCACACACTGTTCAAGCCACGTATTTTTGTTTCTTCCCTGTCTTCCTTTAATTTCTTCCCCAAATCTCCCTATCTCAGCAGTTTTTTTGTTTTGTTTTGTTTTTAAGATTTATTAATTTGACAGAGTGAGAGAGATCACAAGTAGGCAGAGAGGCAGGAGGGGAGAGGGGGAATCGGGCTCCTTGCTGAGCAGAGAGCCTGATGTGGGGCTGGATCCCAGGACACTGAGATCATGACCTGAGCTGAAGGCAGACCCTTAACCCACTGAGCCACCCAGGTGCCCCTATTTCAGTGGTTCTTAAAGAAAGTAAGGGCATATTAGAAAAATCTGAGGCTATTTTAACAAGTGTCAAAGTTCGGCCCACATCAGACTAACAAAATGTAAATCTTTGCACATACAGCTTTGTATTGGTATTTGTAAAGCCATAAGCTTCCCATTCCCACGTTATGTGCACAGGAGGCATGTGCTAACAGTTAGTAATGTTTACTCCTTTTCTTTCTTTCCTTTCACTAGCTATTTATTCATTGATCAACTTTATTGAAATATAGTTCACATAACATGCAGTTCATTCATTTAAAGTGTCCAGTTGTATTTTAGTATATTCATAGAGTCTTGCAATATTATCATAATCTAATTTCAGAATATTTACAAATGCCTCTGGAAAGAAAATTTTTACCCATTAGCTGTCACTTCTCATTTTACTCTAATCTGAATACCCTTTTTTTAATGTACTCACTAATCTATTTTCTTTTCTTTTTTTTTTTTTAAAGATTTTATTTATTTATTTGACAGAGAGAGAGATCACAAGTAGGCAGAGAGGCAGGCAGAGAGAGAGGAGGAAGCAGGCTCCCTGCGGAGCAGAGATCCCCATGTGGGGCTCGATCCCAGGACCCTGAGATCATGACCTGAGCCAAAGGCAGCGGCTTAATCCACTGAGCCACCCAGGCGCCCCATCACTAATCTATTTCTATCTCTATAGAATTACTTCTTTTGGACATCTTAAATAAATATTATCATGAAATAATCAACCATTTATAAATTCCATCTTTCACTTAGCATCATATTTTCAACTTGTAGCATGGATCAGTCCTTTGTTTCTTTTTCATCGTTGAGTAATATTTCAGTATATGGTTATAATACATTGTATTTATCCATTCATCAGTTGATTAACATTCGGTTTGTTTTCACATTTTGGCCATTATGAATAATGTTGTTGTAACTATTTGTGTACAAGTTTTCATTGAATCTGTAGAGTATTGCGAGTATTGGTCAAAGTATTCGCCCATAATTCTTTCTATTTCTGTAAGGTCTGTATTGGTAGCACTTCTTTAAATACTGGTTCTAGTAATTTGAATTTTCTCTCTTTTCTTGATCAGCTGAGCTAAACTTCTGTCAAATTTTTTAGTTTAAAAAAATGAAATTATTGCTTATAAACCATTTTCTCTATTGTTTTTCTGTTTTTTATTTCACTCACTTTTGCTCTTGTTGTTTTACTTCCTTTTTTCTGCTTTCTTTGGATTTTATTTGCACTTCTTTACTTGGGTTCTTAAAGTAGACAGACTATTGATTTGAAATCTTTTTTAAAAATATAATATTTCTAGTTGTTCATTTCTTTCTGAATGGTGCTAATTCTGTAAAATAGTCTCCCTGCATTTTTAAGCCTTTGATGTCCTTGTTGAGCTTTTTTCCTTTTTTTTTTTTAAAGATTTTATTTATTTATTTGACAGACAAAGATCACAAGCAGGCAGAGAGGCAGGCAGAGAGAAAGGAAGGGAAGCAGGCTCCCTGCCGAGCAGAGAGCCTGATGTGGGGCTGGATCCCAGGACCCTGCGATAATGACCTGAGCCAAAGGTAGAGGTTTAACCCACTGAGCCACCCAGGCACCCCCCCCCACCTTTTTTTTTTTTTTAATGTTTTACCTAGAATCCCTCCTCCATGGGTCAGCATAACCAGTTATGAGTTGTAAGTTATGTCTAAGCCCCTTTAACCATTGAAGTATTTATCCTTCACTTTTAACTATGCTAATGTCACAGAGTTCAGAGTTCAAAAAATATATATATGATTTTTTTTTGCCCCATATTCAATCAAGAACTAGTAACTCTGAAGTTTCCTTCTGATCATTCCTGAGAGTGATCTGCTATGCAGATGCATAGTCTTTCAGAATGATAGGGATGATTATGATAATATTTATAAACCAGACTCCAGGAGTCTCCTTGGATCAGAGTAGCTTCTTGTTCAGTGTTTGGTCAGAGGTCATGTTTAAGCCCGCTGTACTAATGAGGGTTCCTTCCCATGTTGATAAATTTGCTGCAAGCTGGGGAGTGTTTTGAAGTCCACATTACATGTTTCCTTTATTGTTCCTTTGTGATGCACTACAGCACATGCATGGGAAATTCCAAACCCCACAGTTAAATGTGATCCCAGGAGAGTTCTTTTTGAGTGTATCTTCCCCTAGCTCTTTCTGTTAAACTTCCAGCTACTCTACAACATTGTCTAATTAAAAGGGTACCAGGATCCTATTAACTGCTATCCACAAAGATCTCTACTTTTTGACAACAGCTTTAGGAATAGAGTGCTTCTTTCTCTTTTTCAAATAAAATCAGTCCTCTCAGGCAGAGATGTGGAACCATTTGGTGTTTCACCCTATATTTCTCTCTGGGCAGAAACCTGCTTTTCAAGATTGACATTTCTGCTTTATGAATAGGCACTGGGGAAGAAGGAAGTCCCTGTTCTTTTTGGCTGCATCTCCCTCCTTGGAGTGTCTACCCTATAAGTATGCTGGGCACAGCCTAGGGAGGCCCCCATATTCTCACCCTACTCTTTCCAGTATGACTTCTCTACAAATGAAGACTGAGGAGGAGAGAGATCCAATTCTATTGTCTGTGATTTTCTGGAACAGACTTCCTACAACATGGTATTGAGGAAAGGAGTAGAGATAGAGGAACAAAAAAATGTCAGCAGTCTGTCCCTGAAACCATAGTCCCAAACTGAAGCGGTAGGAGAGGGACTCCTTGTTTTCTTGGCTACACAGATCTTCTGTAACATAAGGCTGGGATTCATGTTAATGGAGTGAATTGTGTTTCAAAAGACACAAATTCTCACTGTTTTTACTGAGATTTCACAGTTTGCTTGAATGAATGTTTCTCCATTTGCTATATGCCTTTTGGGTAACTACCAGATTTTAAATAGTTTAAAAAAATATATCACTTAAACTTTTACTCTTCTGTGACAGTTTCCACTTTCCTCACTCTGTCATTCCGGAAGTGCTTCACATTTACTCTTAATCAGAAGTTCTACATTGCTCGAAGTAATCATTTCTGGAGCTTTAAAAAATATTGATGACTGTGTTTTGTTGTGCAAGATTCTGATTTAATCTATATTTATCACTGCTTGGGCAACAGGACTTATAAAAGCTCCCTGGATTACTCTAAACTGTAACCAAGTTGAGATGCAATAGCCTCAATTCATTCCATGGTGGGCCCAGAATCTTTAGGCATTTGGGGGCATCACAAAATTTGATTGTTAGGCCATTCTTCAGGAAAACCATTGAATGGGCCCTTGTATCTTACCTGAGCCATGTAACAATACCTCAAAATAGCTTCCTCTAGATACCTTTTTGTTCTTTTAAGAGTACAAATCCATCTCCCTGGTGCCCTGAAAATATTGAAATTTTTTTCAATTATATTGAAATATATTGAATATATTCAATATTGAAAAATATTGAATATTTAATATTCAATTAAATATTGAAAATATTTAATCCTCTAGAGAATATAAAGTTCACATATTTTCTTCAAGATGTGCCATCACTTTCAATTAATAATGTTTTCTATAATACTTTTAATCTTTCATTTGCATGTCTATCTTATTTTGAAGCTTCATCAATGTGAAGTAGGGGAGAAGTTGGGGGGTTTCTGTGGATACTATGACAATCAGTTGAAGAACCTTCTTTCATATTTCAACATCAAAGAAAATTTTGCTTAGGAAAGGTGCAAGAGATGATCACTGAAGAAAGAATTCATGGACAATTAGTTGTTCGTTCCATTTTGGTATGTGTGAGCCATTGTTCTTAATTTCCACTGGAGCCATAGAGTCCCAATGCAGAGAAGTGGACTTGAGAGAGGCAGTGAAGAAAATATAAAATATCTTGGAGTTATATCAGGAGATCTAGATCCTATTACTACGTCTCTACATAGCCCCTGAGTTTGAGTATATGGTCTAGCCTTGGGGCTTATGATGAAGTACAATAATACTTTAAAATATTTTAAAAATAAATGAAGAAATAATTTAAGTAGTTTAATTGAATAATTCTAAAGATCTTCAGTATCATAATTCTTTAATTCTCTTCATGTGAGAAGCAGTAGGAATTACAATGTTAGAGTGAATGTTATTCGAAGATATGATTCTCAAAGTTAGATCAATGAATTGTCCAAATCCTGGGCTCTTTCCACTGCTTACTATCATGTTCTGGTTTCAAAACTAGTTTTGGCAATATTATCCACCCTCTGCCTCTTTTCAGTGGATCGTTTTTGTTCTAGACCATTTGAATGGACAGAGGAAACATTTGTTTTATGGAGCAATTGGGAGCTAAAGTAGAGGAAGTACAGAGCTAGGACTTTATATTATTAGTATACAGCTATATTAGTCCATTTTCATTAAAGTACAAAAGAGTCTAACACATACATACTATTTCTCTGTTGTATTTGATAAAAATACATTTTCTTGGCAGGTTTCTGATTCATAGTCTTGAACTTCTGTCAGCTTTTTCACTAATTTTAGTGCTTCCTTGTCATGGTTTCTTACAACTAATGATGTAAAATAAGAGTCATTATGGGAAAAACACTCAGGCAACTAAAACAGTCTAGCAGATTCATTCTTAGTGAATATGTGCATTTTATGAAGTTGTTAATATAAGTCCTACATAAAAAGAAGGAAATTAGCAAATTGCTGGTTAATTCACAACAAACAATATTCTCTCTGTCTGGGTGTTTCTCTCTTTCTCTCCCTCTTCCTCTTTCAGTAAGGAATGGAATATGTTATATGTATGAAGAACTAAAGATTTCCAAAGTGGTTATTTTCACCATAAGGAGCATTTTCATTTTTTCTGAATGGCTGAATTTGAGATAAAGAATATACTAAATTCAACATTACTGCTCATTACTTGGAAGCAGTTTTGTGTTAAGTAAGGAGTTAGTCTATGATCTATATATTCCTAGTGTTGAAGTAATTGAGTATTTCAAAGATATTCTTTAGAGAAAGATGGACAATTTTTTGGTAATCCTGGCCAACTATGAAACTATGGTTAAGTTCAGAATGAGGTCATAAAACTTCCCTCTGAATTAGATCACAGCCAGTGGAGGTCATTAGACTTTATTTGACTTATACCTAATATCTTTCAACAGTTGTAAGGAATGTGGTTACCACAGCGATCTTTGCATGAACACAACAGTCCAGGAGAGATGGCTATATTTTATTTATTTATTTTTAATTAAAGCTACGTTGTTTTACCCAATTTACATCCTTAAATACAGCAGATTTGGAATGTTTATGCTACTAATGAACATATGCTCAAAAGAGGGGATGGCTGGACACTTATGTACAGGTTCACTTTGGCTGGAACTTCATTAGAATGTACTTAGAGCTTACTTTCTGCTAATTATGGATCAATGCTCTAAGAAACAAAAGAAAACAAAGAGATTGTCTAGGGAAATTAGAATACAATATGATTGGTCAACCTGTCCCATGTTTTTGGAAATGTTTATAGAGGAAGACAATTTCCATTGTTTGATAACTACACAGGCAGAACAACAGGAATTTAATAACTTTTCAAAAATTCTCCTTAAAGTATACTTTTGATTTTTTTAAAGCATTCTGTAGATAAATTTTAGCAATGACATATTTCATATTCCTTATTAAGACATCCAAATGCGGGCGCCTGGGTGGCTCAGTGGGTTAAGCCTCTGCCTTCGGCTCAGGTCATGATCTCAGGGTCCTGGGATCGAGTCCCGCATCGGGCTCTCTGCTCGGCAGGGAGCCTGCTTCCTCCTCTCTCTCTCTGCCTGCCTCTCTGCCTGCTTGTGATCTCTCTCTGTCAAATAAATAAATAAAATCTTTAAAAAAGAAAAAAAGACATCCAAATGCACACTCATACTTTTTTTTTAAAGATTTTATTTACTTATTTCAGAGAGAGAATGAGAGAGGGTGAGAGAGCGTGAGAGTGGGGAGGGTCAGAGGGAGAAGTAGACTCCCCGCTGAGCAGGGAGCCCCATGTGGGACTTGATCCTCAGGATTAAGACCGGAGCTGAAAGCAGTCACTTAAACAACTAAAGTACCCAAGCACCCCTTTGCAAAGTTTTAGAAGAAATAAAGACAGTTTGTTTAATGCCTGCCTCCATCTCCACCTCCACAAAAATCACTACCATAAACAACAGAAGTAAACAAACAAACATCTGTAGCCTTTGTTTAATTCAATGTTTCCTATATTTAAAGGATCATAGATATTTTTAGGTGAAATTTAATATCCTAAAAACACTTTGGCTCTCTGAGAAATTCTGACATATAGAGGAGCATTCATCTGATACAATGTCGTCCTCTATGGTAATCCCCTACCATAAGAAGCTAAAATACCAAAAATAAAATCTTGTGCCTTTTGTTAGTACACTCAGACCCAAGCAACAGGACTAGCAAGTTTCTAACCCAAGTACCTATATTTTGAATTGTATCACTTTTTTTTGCCTTTGCCTCTATCTCTATACATGTTCCGAGTATAATTTTGTCTTCACAATTTGATGTTTTATCTGGCACTCATCACTTACATATGACAATTGCTAGAGTACATGGGTGGCTCAGTTGGTTAAACACCTGACTCTTGATTTTGTTTCAGGTCATGATCTCGAGGTCTTGATACTGAGCTCTGAATGGGGTTCCATGCTTAGGGCAGAGTCTGCTTGTCCCTCTCTCCCTCCTGCCCCTCCCCCCACATGAACACCCTTTCTCTCTAAAATATATAAATAGGGGCGCCTGGGTGGCTCAGTGGGTTAAAGCCTCTGCCTTCGGCTCAGGTCATGATCCCAGGGTCCTGGGATTGAGCCCCACATTGGGCTCTCTGCTCAGCAGGGAGCCTGCTTCCTCCTCTCTCTCTCTGCCTACCTCTCTGCCTACTTGTACTCTGTCAAATAAATAAATAAAATCTTTAAAAAATATATATATAAATAAAATTCTTTTAAAAAATTGCAGATACTCTTTTTCTACTCTTTGTTTTTGTTTGTTTGCTTTGTTTTGTTTTGTTCTGCATTTTTGCTATGATCTGTCAGTTAATTCAAAGTGCATCTACTATTTAGGTCATCTGAATGAAATAACACATTGCCATCTACTGATTCCATGTCATTTCCATGGCTGGTATCCTTGCTGCCATAATTTCAGTCACACTAATATAAAATCATTCATTTAGGACATGAAAACAGTCAGGAGGTATGTATTTTGCAGAGTTAAATAAGTGATTATTTTGTATATCATTAAGAAAATGTTATTAGTAGTAAGAGACAGAGCTGGAATTCAGAGCTAAAATCCCAAACCCTATTTTCCAAGCTAAACTGATATATTTTTATAAAACAATCATTCTACATTACTGAGTATTTATTATCTGAATCCTTACAAATTGAGTTTCACAGAAAACAAAAGTCATCACAATCCTCAAACAAAATTCATTATAACATAAAAGTATTTACTCTCAAAAATATCCTGTCACTTCTAGTTTAGGGCATATTCTGTCTAACAATGTTGAGGTCTTTGTTGGTTTCGCATATATTTGTGTTGTAAATACTATATGTGTGTGTGTGTGTGTGTGTGTGTGTGTAACAAATCCTTTAAAAGATTTAGTATTTCATTTGCTGACTTTGGAGTAGCTTTCAAATCATATCCAAGCTCATCAGTACTTAGAATCTGACAGTTTGACCTGTAAATACTCAAGAAGAGAAGATCAATAACAAGTTTCCAAAATGAGTGAACTGATTATAAAACTATTGAACTCTTCTGAAAACTGGTGAAACTTTACTTTTGTTGTTGTTGTTAAAAATAACCTTAAAAAAGTCTATCTCAAATGTTAGATGCATGGTAAAGTATAAAAGATACCACATACAATATAGCTAGGGAAATAAATTATGTCCTTCCTTGGCAAATATTAATAATTTTAATAATTTAATTTATTAATTTTTATGTGTGGTTCTAAGACTTTTATGTATTACCATTATAATCCTAAAATGTTAGGAACAAACTAATTTTATATGTTTAGTTTAATTTCTGGGTAGTTTCCCAATATAACTTTTTTTTTTTAATTTTATTTTTTGTTTATTTGACAGATAGAGATCACAAGTAGGGAGAGAGGCGGGTGGAGAGAGAGAGAGAGAGAGAGAGGAGGAAGCAAGCTCCCTGCCAAGCAGAGAGCCAGATGCGGGGCTCAATCCCAGGACCCTGGGATCATGACCTGAGCGAAAGGCAGAGGCTTTAGCCCACTGAGCCACCCAGGCGCCCCCCAATATAACTTTTTATACATTATTTGTACTTTGACAATTTTTTTCAGATTTTAAATGAATTCACTTAAAGTGGCTACTTTGTTCCTCAGGATAATTTCGTTTTCCTGGAAGAACATGAATTTTATTTGTCATTAGGAGTACAAGTAATATTAGAATTAATTTGTTTGGTAGTTAGGTTATATATTAAGAGGAATGCTAATCATAAATAAAGACAAAGAAGAAAGGACACACTTGGAAAGGAAATATTGAGAATGTGATATAAGGAAATAATTGGTAGGGTATTATCTTACCAGTCTGATGAAAAAAGCAAAGGTGTAAATGGAAGAGTTAAGTTTGAAGAAAGGGATACTCCCTGAAACAGAAGAGAAAAACATGATGAAGACACACAGAAATTATGAAAGTAGTAAAATGAAGAGATATGCCCATATTAAATGACTTAGATAACCTCTAAATTAAGAGTAAATAGGATGATGGTAGAAATGTGACATGACTTTTTCTTTACACAATTTGATATAGATCTATTTGTTTTTCTCTGCTTGAAAATACCATTTTAGGGGAGCCTGGGTGGCTCAGTTGGTTAAGCAACTGCCTTAGGCTCAGGTCATGATCCTGGAGTCTTGGGATTCAGTCCCACATCTGAGCTCCCTGCTCAGCGAGGTGTCTGCCTCTCCCTCTGAGCCCTCCCCTCTCATGCACTCTCTCTCTCATTCTCTCTCTCTCTCTCTCTAAATAAATAAATAAATCTTTAAAAAAAAAGAAAATACCATTTTAAAGGGTTATGCCATTTAATTAGTGGAGACACTGAATCTAGAATGCTTGAGAAATAAATCACACAAGAGCCCACTGAAAGTCTTACTTTGCACATTTTTGTATACCTCTGAACAGAATTTCAATATGGATTTTGGAAAGAATGAGCAACCAGAAGGATTCTATGCCAGGGGAGTTGTAGAATTGCTTGCAGAAATGCCCTGCTTGAGATTAGGAATCCTGGGTTACTCCATATAGAATAAAACAATCCATAATCTGGTGCTTATTCTGAGACTTTCACCAACAAACTCCTCTACTTGCCAAACTCAAGGAGTATTCCAACCCCTTCTAACTATTGCTCTCATGCATTTCATGAAGGGTGGTGGAAGTTTAAGTTGTCTTTAATCTTATGGGGTTCAAAAGTAGCTTATTTCCATAACATTTTGTGAAACTATTAAATAATATTATCTTAAACTTTTCATTTTTGGTAGAAACATAGAGGGACAAAAGAGTAGATATTCATGTGGTAAAACAGTTTCCAGTGGGAGGGGACCTGGTACAGAGGGAAGCAGAAAGCTTGGACCAAATTGAGTTCCAGATGTTTTTTTAAAGTCTCAATGTCTGTGTTACTTTTTCCCATTTATTATTGACTTGGTGTCTGGGATGGGGCCTATTAAATAATCTTATAAAAGAATCTCTATGAATGATTGTTGGGTTCTAAAGCAATGCTTCTGCTACTAGTAGATATTATGAAGTCTTTGGAAGACGGTAGCTAAAAAGATGTCATACCAAATAGTGGTCATTACTGGCAATTTACAAAGCTACGGGAGGTCATGTTCTAAGAACAGATGGTGCCTAGTGTGTCTTCTTAAATTATGTCACATAGACAGTCCCAATTTATTGTATAAATATTTAATATTTTATATCCTTCAAAACTGCTGCCAAAGTATATCTTTCTAGGTAAACTCTCAGCACAGTTCTGACCCCATTCATATCTTTTAAAGTTATGAGCATGCTAGCTCAGAGGGAAGCAGCCAGAATTCGGTATGTGTCTTAAAAGCTGTCAGCTTTGTTCAGTATAAATTCTGAAGTCTGAAAGCCTGGCTGTCTGACAGTGTTCTTTCTCACTGTCATTTTGGTTATCACTCCCTTCACATGACCAGCAGGGCCATCACACCTCTTCAGTAGGCAGGGGCAAAAATTACAGTAACACTGGTTTTATAAAAATCACTTTCCTGGTAGTTCAGGAGCCTTCGTGATTTTGGCTGACACATGTTCTGCTTGGCATTTCACAGAGGAGTGGGAAAAAAGGTGAAATTATACTTGAAAGCTAAAATTCTTAACTTATGAGTCATGTAGGGTCTTTCTAAAGATGCAAAACTTGCAGTGGGAGGGACATGTGACTGTACCAGCTTTCTATAGTATAAATTATTCATCACTACAAGAGTAACCTTTTGATGTCTGTGTCTATGGTATCCCTCAAGATTTCTTTATTTCTAATATTTAAAAATTGTAAAAAAAAAATCCAAAATTATATCTCCGGTCAGGTTTGCTCAATGAGACATTTTATCTTTTCTTCTGGTTCTGCTTATGCAGCAGGTGGGACAAATGGTTTACAGCTTAGCCTGAATTCACTTTGACTCTTAAGTAATTTAAATGAAACATCCCATGAGTAATTTGTGTAAACTAATCCCCTCTAGAAGAACTAAAGCTAAGTCCTTGGGGAAGTTTGTCACTTTTATTTGATGTTATAAGAATTTATACCCTGACAAGTACACTATCAGAGTGTCACTAGTAGTATCAATTTAATTAAGGTACTGTCAGCTTTTCTCTAGTTTCCACAGTTTAATGTCTCAGTCTTTTATAATCAAGTGGGCTAGGAAATTGGTGTTTGGTTTACTAGCCCCTGTTTGTTTTCTTTTCCTGAAGTGTGACTTGAATTGTTAAAACCAGTTTTAGTCATTTTATGTTAACACGGATAGATACATGTTTTCTGTTTTCTGTGTATATTGGAGTCATGTTGTATCAGATGGCCTTCTAGTCCTACCCTCTAGATATTCAGAAATATTTAAAAATAAAATTAGTGGATCTTTTGTAATTGGACTAACTACGTTACTAAATAATATATAAAAGTAGCAGATTTTGGGGACACAGTAGATCTTGCAGAGGGCTTTTGTTTCTTGTGAGAGATAAAGGGCTTATAATATTGGATGTATGAAATGTTACAGGGTTTTTAAAATGAAAATGGTTGTGTCCTGCATGTAACTATATTAATTTTACCAGCCTATAATATGTTATTTAAAATAATGACTGTATTTATATGTGCAGTGTAACTCATTACAGGTAGCAGAAAGTGTAGAAAGAGTACACTGTGGGGTGCCTGGGTGGCTCAGTGGGTTAAAGCCTCTGCCTTCAGCTCAGGTCATGATCCGAGGGTCCTGGAATCAAGCCCCACATTGGGCTCTCTGCTCAGCAGGGAGCCTGCTTCCTCCTCTCTCTCCCTGCCTGCCTCTCTGACTAGTTGCAATCTCTGTCTATCAAATAAATAAATAAAATCTTAAAAATAAAAAAAAAAGAGTACACCGCGGAAGGAGAGCTTAATTTTTGTCTCTTCAAAAGTCAAAATTTTTGTTCAGTAATGACTCAGATCTGCAATTAATTAGTTGTGTTACACACACAGAGACACTCACTATTCAAGCTATAAAGGAGCATCAGCTCTCATTTCTACCAAACCTTATAACATAGGCAATTATAGATAGATGTGTAGGTATAGGTATAATTATAGGTATAAGTACAGAAGTAGAGGTGAAGGAAGAGACATAGAGCAGATAGATCAGATTTTTTGGCCAAAGTACACAGTTAACGCCTACATGAATAATTAATTCCCTCTAACCTAAACCTTTGTTGTGTGAATTTGAATAATTCGCTTTTATTTTTGTGACATAAAATGTGAATATTGAATAGACATTTAAGGTCCTTTTTAGTTCCACAATTATGAATCCAAGTGCTAAGAATCCAGTTTCTGATATTTTATATTCACAGGCATATATATTTTATAAGCAAGCAAATAAATAAATGTAATTTGAACAAAGATATAATGGCATCCATCCATCATGCATACATAGTATTTTCACTGTCCTATAAAGTCTCTTGCTCTGTCCATTCATCTCTCCTCACCACCCCTGTAACTACTCAACTTTTTATTGTCTCCATAGTTTTGCCTTTTCCAGAATGTAATTCCATATAGTTGGAATCATACAGTATGTCAGTTTTTCAGATGTGCTACTTTCACTTGGTAATATGTATTCACGGTTCCTCTACTTCCTTTTAGGGCTACATGGCTCTTTTTTTAAGTGCTAAGTAATAGTTCATTGCCTGGATGTACCACAGTTTTTCTATTCACCGAGTGTAGGACATCTTGGTTGTTTCCAAGTCTTGACAATTACAAACAAATCCGCTGTAGACATCTATGTGCAGACTTTTGTGTGGACATATGTTTTTATCTTCTTTGGGTCAGTGACAAAGAGCAGGAATACTGGATCATATGTTAAGAGTATGTTTAGTTTTGTAGCAGATGTCAAACTGCTTTCCATAGTGGCTATAACCGTTTTGAATTCCCATCTGAAATGAATGAAAGTTCCTGTAGCTCCACATTCTTTCTTTTATTTATTATTATTATTATTTTATTAACATATTATGTATTATTTGCTTCAGGGGTACAGGTCTGTGAATAGCTCCACATTCTTGCCAGCATTTAGTATTTCTGGATTTTGGCAATTCTAATAACTGTTTAATAGTATCTTATTATTGTTTTAACTTGCATTTCCCTGATGACAACTTAGGCTTATTTGCCAACAGTGCTTTATAGTTAAGAGTTTATTTCTTGTTTTTTCATTCTCTTTCTCTCTCTCTTTCCTTTGTTCATTTGTTTTGTTTCTTAACATTCCACATGAGTAAAATCATATGGTATCTGTCTTCTTCTGATTGACTTATTTCACTTATCATTATACTCTCTAGTTCCATGTTGCTTCAAATGGCTGAAAAATATTCCTTTAAATGTATAAATCACATCATCTTTATCCATTCACCTATCAGTGGACACATGGGCTGCTTCCATAATTTGGCTATTATAAATAACACTGCAATAAACATAAGGGTGCATGTATTTTTTCAAACTAGTATTTTTGGATTATTGAATCCTAGGTTTGTTCTACATTTAATGTATTGAGGAACCTCCACACTGTTTTCCATAGTGGCTGTACCGGTTTGCATTCCCATCAAAAAGGATTCCTTTTTCTCCACTTCCTTGCCAGCACTTGTTATTTATTGTGTATTGATTTTAGCCATTCTGACAGGTGTTAGGTGATGATCTCTGATTGTAGTTTAGATTTGCATTTCCCTGATGATAAGTGATGTTGAGCATCTTTTCATGTATCTATTGGCCATCTGCAGTTTCTGGTCTCAGGTAAATGCCACTTCAATCCATCCACTTGGTCAAACAGAAAAATAGGAATCATTTTTGATGTTTTGAATTTTCTCATTTTTCACTTTAGGTATTCCTATTCTTGATTTATTTTCATACATCCTGCCAAATCACAAGTACAAATTGCCATAACCTCTTGCTTGGTCTCTAGACACACCATCCTAACTCGTTGTTTAGCTTCCAATTTTATATTTTTCTAATTTCTCCATGGGCTGTCACAGTCATTTAAAAAAAAAAAAAACATAAATCAATCATATTGATTCCTTGTTTGAGGCCCTTTCAATAGTTCCCCATGGTATTCTTTGCACTACAAAGTACAAAATACTATTCTCCATCTCCATTTCTTGTCTTATAAAACATTTTTCCCACTAGTCACTTCCACATCTTTCTTTACTGTGCTGATTATTTTTATTAAAGAACAAAAATATTGAAGAAAGTAAATATGTAATGAATTTATAAGTGAATTTTCAACCAACTAATACATTAATCCCATTAAAAAATTAAGCACTGAACTACTAAGTGGTATTAGAAATTTGAACAAAACTAATCCTTGATTTCAAGTTGCTAATTGAAAATCAAAAGAAAGTCTTGGGAAAAAAAGCAAAGCAAATATCATAGCAGAAATGATAACAATTCAGTGAGGTAGAATGGAAACAATAGAGGACATGGTCAATGCCTACTAGGAGGATAGTTCAGTAGGAAATGAAGAAATTCCTAAAAAGATTTTTTTTCCAATTTAACATGGCAAAAAAAGGGCATTCCTGTCAGAAAAAGCTAAATGAGCAAAGACAGTTTAGTTTGAGATAGGCAGTGAGAAAAACAAAGCAAAAGATTATGTTCTTCCATTGATTAAATATTTTTGAGCATGTACAATGTCAGGAATTAGTATATGTATTTAATATAAAATGGTGGATTAAATACTGATCTCAGTCCACATGAAACCTTTTAGTAGGCACAAGACCTATAAGGTAAATAGATGAAATAATTAGCTAAGAAATTTGGATTTCATCCTGTAAACAATGGGGTGTTGTCAAGTATCTTAAGCTAAGGGGAAATACAAAACATGTTTGCAATTAAAAAAGGCCAACAAAGGTGCTTTTAAGTAAAATAGATCAAATGGTCTGACACTGAGGCCAGTGAGATGATAATTACAAGTAATAAAGGAATAAAGCTAAACTGAGAGAAGAAGATGAATATTCAGGTCATTAAGGAAACAATAAACAGGAAGTGGTCTAAGATCAAATGCAAGGGATGACTGAAATATTTTCCTTTTAAGATTTTATTTATTCATTTAAAAGAGAGAGACACCAGAGAGCACAAGCAGTGGGGGAGGCAGAGGGAGAAGCTGACAACCACTGAGCTGGGAGCCAGATGTGGGGCTCAATCCCAGAACCTGGAGGTCATGACCTGAGCCATAAAGCAGACACTTAACCATCTGAGCCACCCAGGTACTCCAGAGATGACTGAAATATTAGACTCAACATGAATTCCAGATTTCTGACATTTCAAGTTAAAGCAGATCAAAATTCACATGTTCTAAAAGAAAGTTTAACTCTGCAAATGTTCTCCTTTCCTTTTCAGTAGTGTGTATATAATGCTGCATTCTGACTACGTACTTTTATGTACTTATGTGAATTGATCGTACAATATTATATTCACTTCCAAATGTGCATCTTCGCTGCTTCCTCTTGTATAAAAATGTGATGCTGGAACTTCCTCTCCGACCGATCAGTATATTCCAGATCATTTTAATGCTCACTTCAATGCTTTCATTCAAATAAAGTACTTACAAGATTAAGCAATTTCTCTCTCAAAAAAAAAATTAAAAATGAAAAAATAAAGGGCACCTGGGTGACTAAGTGGTAAAGCCTCTGCCTTTGGCTCAGGTCATGATCCCAGAGTCCTGGGATTGAGCCCTGCATCGGGCTCTTTCTCTGCTCGGGAGGGAGCCTGCTTCCCTTCCTCTCTCTATGCCTGCCTCTCTGCCTACTTGTGATCTCTGCCTGTCAAATAAATAAATAAAATCTTAAAAAAAAAAATACTTGGAGATGAAAAAGTAAGGCAGAAAGAGATGAAATCTAAGACAAAGAACATGTCTGAGGAAAACGATGAAACCAGTTTAGGACATAGACTCCGCTGTCCATAGGCATCCCAAGTAGAAATTAATAAGACATTGAATAGGCTACACTTATGTTCAGTCACACATTACGGGATGACAGCAGTGTCTATCAGGATTCCTTGTCCTCCACCACAAGGAAATCTAATTATTATACATAAAAAAGAAGTGAACTTTAACTTGATGCTGTTACAATATGACAATAATGGTCAGAGATCTACATTTTACTTTGGAGTTATATATCATTGAAGGGATTTAGTTTCACTGGGGACTAAAATTATTACTTCCTTCACAGCAGAACTAAATTTGCACTAACTGAACTAAAAAACAGTGCTGAGCCAGTAATGTTTTTCTATGTATATTTATCTGTAATATTTTGCTTTTGACTTTAAAAATAGAGGTAGTAAACTAAGAATATCGATAGCAAGGGAAATTCAAGCACTCTCGTTTATAACTGACTGAAGAATATATATGTATATATTTTTTTTAATTGAAATGTTGGGGTTAATGTAGAGCAGGAAATCAGTCATAATACCTGACTTGTTAAAATGTCAGGCACTGGGGGCTAGGGAAGGTTTCAGAGAAGGGTATAGGCCTGTGGAAAGCCTAGGCCTTTTGACCACTCTGCTGTTGGAATGCCACTGGGAATTGTCTTCCTCCAAGCTTTCTTAGCTCCCAAAGCCACCCTGTGATCTAAGAGCTGTACACATTGTCACTTAGGCTATGTTTAGCAGAACACAGTAGAACACGCGGATTAGCACATCGTATCTTTCCCATAAGCAGATCCTCCTAGTTTCAGTAGACCCCTAGTCACACATCACTTGCTTGAGAAACATTGATAAGGATGTGTGATTATCCTGAAGGACCAATAAAAGCCAGAGGAAAGAAGAGCAAAGGGTCTTCGTCTCTGATCTTTGAGCCCCTTTCCTTCTCCTCTCTTTCACAGTGAAGTCTGGAATAATCTTTCCATCTGTTGGTACAGGGATTGCTGGCCATTCCCAGCACTGAAACAGCTTTAGCTAATAGAATCTATACATTTTCCAAACAAGGCTTAAAAAACAGCAACCAGATTCATATCTCTTTACTATCCCTTCTCTTGTACCAGAAGACAGATAAAAAGAAGTAAAACTTTGGGTCTCTGCTCTTTGTTGTTTTAGTTTCTTGGTTCAGTGGTCCTCAGTACTGGTACTTTGCACTGAGTCATATGCTACAGTGAGTTCCTCTTGTTTAAATAAATTTGTTTCTAATATTCTTTTAAAAAGTTGACATTATACAACATACAGTGATTTTTCTTACTTTCTGTACAGTATACTTAAACTATTTTATGCTTGTTTTTAAAATGTTATGAGCATCTAAAGTTTAAAAAAATTCATACATATTAATAATAGCACAGTTGTTTTATCACCTTAGAAATAACTACATCTTTATTCAATTGTGCTGTGCATATCTGGAGCATTTTTGGCATTAGGTTTTAGCTTATAAATGGAGGGTATTGAATAAGCATGAAAGGAGTAACAGTTGGTATTAGTTTTAAATGACACACATAATAGGCGAGACTTCAAAACAGTGATAAAACTTCAATTTCAGCGTTCACAGGTCACTTGCCACAAGCTATAATGTCATGGCTCTTTTGGGCCAAAAAGAAAAAAAAAAAAGTCCTGAAATGCCGTTATGTTTTCAGATGTTTCTAAATACTCCTCTCTTTTGGGCAACAGAATTTCTGAGACTGTCCAAAAAATTGCAATTTGTCAACAAGTTGAAAATAGGCTTGTGACATGATGTATTTATTTGAAGTATAATGCAATAATAGACGTACAGTAAAATGATGTTTGTAAAGGAAATTATCATTGGTAAGTGCCCTTTCCTGCAATTAATTTCAGATGTCTCTATGGAAAATACTGACTGACAAAATGATTGTGGGTGGGTGGATGGACAAAATACATGTTACTGTATTGTCCTGTATCTTTTTTGAACATTTACAGAATCAGAATTAAATGATGTCTTCAAAATAGAGGAGTTTTAGTCATTTCCCTATCAATGCAAAATGCAAGTGGAATGTGAATTATTTTTAATAAGTTGCACCACTGAACTGAAACAGATTGCAGATTTGGAAGTGCATGCATGAAGCCAATAAAACAAAGGTTTCCACTCCACCCCACCCTGGCCCACGCCCTGTAGAAATTTCTATTGCTCCTTTAATTTGTACCCCTGAGATTTACCATAATATAGGGACCTACATATATGCAAAAATTGCGATATTTTTATAGAATTTTTATAAAATGCCCAAGATTAAAATAAACATTCTGTATATAATTTTATTTAATAATTTAATAAACATTTATCAGTGTCTTCAGTATATAAATGTTTATATAATTTATAATCATAATTACATAAATGAAAACATATTGCCCGGCACCTGGGTGGCTCAGTGGGTTGGGGTCTCTGCCTTCGGCTCGGGTTGTGGTCCTGGGGTCCGGGGGTCGAGCCCCACGTCGGGCTCTTTGCTCGGCGGGGGGCCTGCTTCCCCCCTCTGTCTGCCTGCTTCTCTGCCTACTTGTGATCCTGAATTATAGAATCCTCAAATACATGAATTGCTATATGCACCCTTATAAAAACTAACCAGATAATCTAAGGATAACTTGTATAAGATATTCTGAATTTGAAAGGATAGAGATAACATTTTCTTGTTTCTTTGTAGGATAGGATAAACTTAGCCTTTTTCATTTTTTCTAATTGAGATTTTTATTGAGATGAGTATAGATTCATACATGGTTGTGAAAAAAAAAGACCTTATGTACAGTTTACTCAGTTTCCTTCAGTGGTAACATCTTGCATAATGTAATACAGTATCATAAGCAGAATATTGGCGTTGACTTGTACTTGTGTGTGTGCTTTTGTATTTAGTTCAATATAATTTTATCACATGTGCAAATTTGCCTCTGCACAACCACAGAGAATATACAGAATAGTTCCATCCCACCTCCTATATCCTGCTCTCTTCTCCCTATCTAGCCTCTGGAAAACACTAGTCTTTTCCTTATTTTTAAAGCGCTTTCATTTAAAAATTGTTATATAAAATAGAACCTTCCAGTTTGAAAACTTTTGGGATTAACTGGCTTCATTCAGCAATATTTCATGGAGATTCTTCTGAGTTGTTGTGTTGTCAGTTTACTCTTTCAGTTGTTACTGAGTTGTATTTCATGGGATGGATGTATTATATAGTTTGTTAAGCCATTCACCAGTTGAAGTGCATTTGCGTTGTTTCCAATTTGGGGCTGTTATGGAGATAATTGTTATGAACATTAATGCACAGGTTTTGTTGTTATTTTTCATTCCAAAATTTTTAAATTGTTTTTTATTCAAACTTAAAAGCAGATATTTTTAAATTTAAATTCAATAGCCAACATATAGTATATCATTAGTTTTTGATGTAGTGTTCAATGATTCATTAGTTATGTATAACACCCAGTGCTCATCACATTATGTGCCCTCCTTAGTGCACAGGTTTTTGAGTGAATATGAGTTTTCACTTCTCTGGGATGGATGTCCAGGAGTGCAATTGTTGGGTCCTCTGGTCATTGCACGTGGTAACTTATATGAGCCTGAAAAACTATTTCCAAAATATCTGTACACTTTAACATTTCACCAGTAATGTGTTACCTACCCAGTTTTTCTGCATCTTCACCAACATTTGGGCTTGGACTAGTATTTGTTTATTTGTTTATATTTGTTTCTTTGCTTTTCATTTGAGTAGAGTTGACACATAATGTTACATTAGTTTCAGGTGTGCAACTTGGTGATTTGACAGGTTTATACAGTATGCTATGTTCACCACAAGGGTTGTTACCATCTGTCCCATTACTTGCTATTACAATATCATTGACCGCTTTTTATCCCCATGACTTACTCATTCATAACTAGAAGCCTCCCTCTCCCCTTCCCCCATCTCCCTCTCTCTCCTCCTCCTCCATCTCCCTCTCCCCTTCACCCATTTTGCCCCTTCCATGCCCCAACCCCTCTGACAACTATCAATTTGTTCTCTGTATTTATAGTTCTGATTCTGTTTTTTGTTTATTCATTATTTTAAGATTCCACCTATTACTGTAATCATATGGTATTTTTCTTTCTCAGTCTGGCTTACTTCATTTAGCACAATACCCTGTAGTTCCATCCTTTTCATTACCAATGGCATGATCTCATTCTTCTTTTTCTTTTTTCTTTTTTTTTAGTTTTTTTTCCCTCATTCTTCTTATAGCTGCGTAATATTCAGTTGTGTGTGTATATCATATTTCCCTTATCTATTCATCTACTGATAGACACTTAGGTCATTTTCAGGTCATGGCTATAGTAATTAGTGCTGCTATAAACATAGGAGTGCATGTATATTTTTGAATTAGTATTTTTGTTTTCCCTAAGTAAATATCCAATAGTGCAATTATTGGATCATACAGTATTAATTTTTTGAGGAAGTTCCATATTGTTTTCCACAGTGGCTGCACCAGCTTCATTTACCAACAGTGCAAGAAGGCTCCTTTTTCTCCACATTCTCACCAACACTTATTGTTTCTTGTGTTTTTTTATTTTTTATTTTTTAAGTCATTTTAATGGCCTGAGGTAATCTCATTGTGGTTTTAATTCGCATTTCCCTGATTATTAGTGATGCTGAGTGTCTTTTCATATGTCTTTTTTGGAAAAACGTCTGTTCAGATACTCTACCTATTTGTTAATTGGATTGTTTGTTTCTTTGGTTTTGTGTAGTTCTTTATATATTTTAGACACAAATCCCATATCAAATATATCATTTGCAAATGTGTTCTTCCATTCATTAGGCTGTCTTTCTGTTTTGCTGATGATTTCCTTTGCTGTGCAAAAGCTTCTTATTTTGATGTAGTCCCAATAGTTTATTTTTGGTTTTCTTTTTCCCTTTGCCTTAGGAGATGTATCTAGAAAAATGTTACTATGGCTGGTGTCAGGAAATTACTGCCTGTGTTTTCTTCTAGGATTTTTAAGGTTTCAGTTTTTATAGTTAGGTCTTTAATCTATTTCAAGTTTATATTGTGCATGGTGTTAGAAAGCAGTCCAGTTTCATTATTTTACATGCAGCTATCCAGTTTTCCCAGCATGATTTATTGAAAAGACTGTTTTTCCCCATTGTATATTCTTGCCTCCTTTGTCAAGTAAATGTAAGTGTGGGTTTATTTCTGGGTTTTTAATCCTGTTCTACTATTTTTGTGTCATTACTACACTATTTTGATTACTACAACTTTGTAGGATATCTTGAAGTCTGGAAGGGTGCTATCTCCAGCTTTGTTCTTTCTCAGGACTGCTTTGGCTGTTTAGGGTTTTCTGTGGTTCCATAAAAATTTTCGCATTATTTGTTCTAATTTTGTGAAAAATGTTGTTGGTATTTTGATATGGATTGCATCGAATCTGCAGATTGCTTTAGGTAATCTGGACATTTTGACAATATTAATTATTCCAATCATTGAGCATGGAATTTCTTTCTATTTTCTTGTGTCATCTTCAATTTCTTTCATCAGAGTCTTATAGTTTTCAGAGTACAGTTTTTTTTTTTTTTTTTTTTTTGCCTCTTCAGTTAATCAAGTTACTTGATATTTGTTCTTTTGGTGCAATTCAAAGTGGTGTTTTTGTTTTTGTTTTAACTTCCCTCTGTGCAACTTCATGGTTAGTTTATAGAAATGCTACTGGTTTCTAGGTAATAATTTTGTATCTTGAACTTTACTGAATTTGCTTGTTAACACTAGTAGTTTTTTGGTGGAATTTATAGGATTTTCTATGTATAGTACAATGTTGTCCGCAAAAAAAAAGTTACAGTTTAACTTCCTTTTTATCAATATGGAAGCCTCTTATTTCTTTTTCTTATCTGATTGCTGTGGTTAGGACTTTTAGTAATATGTTAAATAAAAGTGGCAGGAGTGGACATTCTTGTCTTGTTCTTGACCTTAGAGGAAAAACTCTCAGTTTTTTTCTCATCATTGAAAATGATGTTAGCTACGGGTTTTTCACATAAGGCTTCTATTATGTTGAAGTATGTTCCTTCTAACCACATTTTGTTGAGAGTTTTTATCATGAATGGATGCTGAATCTTGTGAAATGTTTTTTCTGCATATGATTTTTATCCTTAATTTTATTGATGATTGATTTGCAAATATGAAATCATCCTTGAATCCCAGGAATAAATCACAACTGATCATGGTGAATGATCTTTTAAAGTCTTGGTGTATGCAGTTTGCTTATATTGCTTATATATTGTTATATTTTGTTAAGGATTTTTGCATCTATATTCATCAGAGATATTGGTCTATAGTTTTCTTCCTTTTTTTGTTTTTCTTTTTATTGGTGGTATCTCTCTGGTTTAGTTATTAGGTTAATCTTGGCCTCAAAGAATGCATTTGGAAACTTCCCTTCCTTTTTTTTTTCCCAGAATATTTTGAAGATAATAGGCATTAATCTTTTTTAATTAAAAATATACTTTAGCCAATCTGATAGATGTTTATTGGCATATAACTATGATCTTCATTTTTATTTCTCTGATGGCTATTGATGGTAAACATCCTTTATTTTAATATGCTATTTGCCATTTGCAAACCCTCTTCAGTGAACAGTTTCTTTTTGTCTTTGTTCATTTTTTAATTAGGTTGTTGTTTATTGTTGAGTTTTGGGTTTTGAAATAATATTAATATTGGGTCTTTACCATGTATAGGATTTACAGATATTTTATCCCAGTTTTAACATGTTTTTCTTCTTTCTCATTTTCACATAGTCTTTTGCAGAATAAAAATTTTTAATATTGATGAAACTCCATTTATCAAATTTTTCCTTTTATACAATATACTTTTGTTGTGAAGTCTAAGAATACTGGCTAGCTCTAGATCTTGAAATTGTCTATGTTTTTTCTAAAAGATTGTTAATTTAATTATTTTATGTGTATGTCTATAATCCATTTTAACTTAATTTTTGTATGAAGTATGAAGTTTGGGTTGTTTTATTTTTTGCTAATGGATGTCTAATAGTTCCAACACCATTTTTCTATCTCCACTGAATTATGTTTGCACTTTTGTTAAAAAATAGCTGGGAAATATTTGTATGTGTCTATTTTTGAATTCTTTATTCTGTGCAATTAAGCTATTTTATCCATCTGTGAAAACCAGTCTTGATATTGTAGCTATTTAGTGAACCTGGTGGTATATTTCTTTCTATTTTATTCTTTTTTTTTAAGATTTTATTTATTTATTTGACAGACAGAGATCACAAGTAGGCAGAGGCAGGCAGAGAGAAAGAAAAGTAAGCAGGCTCCCCTGCTGAGCAGAGAGCCTGATGCAGGGGTCAATCCCTGGACCCCAGGATCATGACCTGAGCTAAAGGCAGAGGCTTTAACCCACTGAGCCACTCAGGCACCCCTACTTTATTCTTAGCTGTGAAGATTATTTTAGCTGTTTTGGGGCTTGTGGCTTTCTATATACACTTCAGAATTAGTTTGTGATTACAGATTCCTTCCTGGGATTCTGATTGAGATTGATTTAAATTTATGGGTTTATTTGGGTAGAACGGACATATCTACCACATTGAGTCTTTTGAACTATGAACAATATGTCTTTCCATTTACTTAGGTCTTTGTTTTTAAGTCTTTAGTAATTTTCAAAATATTGATACTCTCTATGTTTCATTAAGTGTATACTTATGTATCTGCATGTTCTTTGTTAGTGTATAGAAATGTAACTGTTGTGTATTGATCTTTTATTCTATAATCTTTTTGAACTCACTTATTTCTTTATTAGTTCTAGGAGTTTACCACTTCTTTGGGATATTCTCTGCAAGAGCCATTATCTCTAAATATGGACAATTTTATTTTTTTCTTTCCAATCTTCAATGAGTTTCTTTCTTCCTTCCTTTCTTTCTTTGTGAATTGTTTGTTTTGTCCTTATCCTTTGCCAAATTTTGTGGTAAGGTTCTAATGTTTGAGAAGAAGTTTTAAAACTTATCTCTCTTTTACTACATAGGTCATCAAATTGAAAGCTATCCAAAGGGAATCAATTCTGGAAACTTCAACTATTTTAAAAGCATTTAAGACTGATCCAAGCTATCTTAGAAAGAATCCTGCCCTTTTCTACCCCCCAAATCTTTCAATGCTACTGCTCACCTCTAAAATATTTTCCTGCCTTAGACATATCCTGGTGACAGAAATATACCACATTCATGTCATAAAGGTAGGTTCAACTAGAAATGGATATTTAATGCATTTTCCTTCATATCAATTTTATGAACAAACGTGCTGATTGCTTACCATATGCCACATTATGTATTTTTATACTTTTAATATTATCCATTTAAAGCAAGGGAGCAGTAATTTGAAAATATTGTAACTTATGTTTACAAATAAGAATTAAATTTGTATAATAAATTATAATCTTTACCCTGAAATAGAAATAGTTTTCACATATCCTAGGGTGTTGTTATCAAGTTCTTTTTAAAGTCTTATCAAAAATATTCAGAGCTAATCTTTACTACTAGTTGAATTCTTTGTTGAAGAGTATAGGAATGCTGCTTTGTAGAAAAAAAAAAAACTTCCATAGAAATTATTCTTGTATAATATCTATTTTGTATGTTGTACACACACACACACACACACACACACAAACACACACACAATGGTTTTCAACAACTTAAGCACCATAAATATGGCTGCACTATTCAATTTATATATGTTTCTTATATACCTACTTACAAAAATATCTGCAGGTTCATTTGGTAAAGGCATCAAAAATTCTTCTTTAAATGACTATGAAATTGATGATATTAACTTTGTTAGCTGCACATTTAATTTTGGAAAACATATGCATATGACAGTATCAATATTCAGTCTACTTTTCCAAGGAACTGGTAACTCTTATCAAGGTAGTCATATATTAAATTCCATTCAGAAAGGAATACTAAAATAAAGCTGCTCAGTTTTTGGTTAATTAAAAAAGTTAATGATATAATTAAGAAATGCTTACCTTTCCAATCTTTTCATTTTACAAATTGATGACTACCTTCCTTTATGGTTTGAAAATGCTGACAAAGCCAAGCACATGTAAGAAAGGAAGCAAGAGGGGCGCCTGGGTGGCTCAGTGGGTTAAGCCTCTGCCTTCCGCTCAGGTCATAGTTCCAGGGTCCTGGGATCGAGTCCTGCATTGGGCTCTCTGCTCAGCAGGGAACCTCCTTCTCTTTCTCTCTCTGCCTACTTGTGATCTCCATCTGTCAAATAAATAAATAAAATCTTAAAAAAAAAAAAGAAAGGAAGCAAGACTCAGAGAAAAAAATGACTGGTGAACAAGATGACATCAACACAAAATATGCAAAAAGAAGCACAAATAGAAATAAAAGACTGAGAATTTTCCATAATTGATTAATGATGTCACAGACATCTCCGATGTTGAAACATTTCTGTGACAACTGAAGATCAAGACACCAAATCGCATCGGAATGCATAGGGAAATAATGAAAATGATAATTCTTTATATCTTAGAACAATGATGAAAGAAGATTTTTCATGATAAGATGTATACAAATGGCAGTAGTTTGGAGAAAAAAACAGAAGACGTCCATAAGTTGTAATTATTTTAATAACTGGATCTGTGTCTCCATATCCCCATTACTGCTTTATTTAATTTTTATGATGGTATTTTAGATTAAACACTCAATCTATGTTTCTTTTTTCTTTTTTTTCCAGTTTTTCTACACCACACCTAAATGAACTTGAGTATGATTTTTAAACTCTATGAAGCTTATTTTTAATCTATAAAGGGAATTTATAGAAGTTTAATGAAAGAATGTATATAAATCACTTAGCTTCATTCCTATTTTATCAGTAAGGTGCTCATCTATCTAAATTCAATTTTTTAATCAGATAATCTCTAATTTGTAATACTTGTTTCAATTTTAAATTTTATATGCTTCCAGTTTGTGTTACTTTGTAGATGAATGGAGAGAATAAAGAGATACAGTTAACATTGTTATAATTACACAGATAAACATAGATATTATAATATATATTATATAACATAATAAAAATTAAAATGTTATATGAAACATGAGATATAATATCAGAATTATAGAACCAGTTCTGATGAAGTATAAACAAATCAGTATTACAAAACAATTTTTTTTTTTTTATTTTTTTTTATTTTTTATGTTTTCTATTTATTTATTTTTTTTTCAGCGTAACAGTATTCATTCTTTTTGCACAACACCCAGTGCTCCATGCAAAACGTGCCCTCCCCATCACCCACCACCTGTTCCCCCAACCTCCCACCCCTGACCCTTCAAAACCCTCAGGTTGTTTTTCAGAGTCCATAGTCTCTTATGGTTCGCCTCCCCTCCCCAATGTCCATAGCCCCCTCCCCCTCTCCCAATCCCACCTCCCCCCAGCAACCCCCAGTTTGTTTTGTGAGATTAAGAGTCATTTATGGTTTGTCTCCCTCCCAATCCCATCTTGTTTCATTTATTCTTCTCCTATCCCCCTACCCCCCCATGTTGCTTCTCCATGTCCTCATATCAGGGAGATCATATGATAGTTGTCTTTCTCCGATTGACTTATTTCACTAAGCATGATACGCTCTAGTTCCATCCACGTCGTCGCAAATGGCAAGATTTCATTTCTTTTAATGGATCAAGAAGATGTGGTATATATACACAATGGAATACTATGCAGCCAACAAAACAATTTTAAATCAATATTATAAAATAAAATCTGGAACTAATGACAGCAATTTTTTTTAACTTTGCCCTGTTTTGTTTTCCTTTTAAATCATTAAATTAACTCACTGCTCCTTAAAATAACATAATCAAGATAAATGAGAGAGAGAAAAAGAAGATGTTAACCTGGGGCGGCAGCGGCACTGCCATGACTTTAGTAAGCTCTCTGACTGCATGGCATCAAGCACATTTGTTAGTCTCCTTGTACCTTTGCTTCCCATCTGCACAAAGGGCAATCAAGGTATATATTCATACGGTGACTGAGACTGCCCATTCTCAGAACAGGGCAGGCACCAAGAACTCACAAAATGAGTCTGATAGTATCACTGCTTTTTGGTGAGCAACTGCTAGCTGGAGAACTTAGGAGGCTGAGAAAAGGGGCTGGGTGCCAGAGTGCTCCCATTTATCTTGGTCTTGATGGAACTGACACCCATAAAAATATTTAGGGAAAAAAAAAAGTCCTTTTAAAGAATGAGCTAGGGACCTGTATTCAAACTTCAGTAAGAAGGCCACTGAAGGCATTTTTCACAGAATGGGAAGATTCTAATGAGAGCAATTTTGTCAAATCTGCTATTGAATATGCTTATCTGCATATACTGAGCTTCAATAATAAACAAATGCAAAGAGTATCTTAGGAAAAAGTGAAAAAAATGTGAACCAAATATTTCATGGTTTGAACTTGTCTTCAAATGTATCTTCAGATGACTTTTATTCTTCAAATCTTGTGACTTAGACATAAAATTATTAGAGATTCATCTAATAAACATCCATGAGTTGGCATCTATTCTTAAACCTTTGAATGTTTAAGCTTAATCATGTCTTCTATTAAAATAACTTTACTATAAATGAGAAAAATCAAACCAACTATATATATATATATATATATATATATATATATATATATATGTACAATTTGCCATTCACTTCTGCCAAAGTTCTTTACTAAAAATAATTAGGCAAAAAATTATCCTCCAAGTCTAAAGCTTATCAGTACCACATAGAGATTTTTGTTATAAGATCTTTTTGCTATCTTCCCCTCAGAAACAGATGAAGAATTGGGTATTAAAACATATGAAAACAAGCAGAGAGAAATGGTTATATTACTTTAACATTTCTGCATTACAGAAAGGCAATGATAAGAGTTCACATTTTTCTCTTTCAATAACTCTGTACTGTATCTGCAATAGGTGTGCGATCTGCTTCCTTTTTCCTCTTATCTAAATATCCTCTATAAGGCCAAATTTTTCAGGTATTAATATTTCAGATTTTATGGAATTCTATTGAGTCTCGATTAGTATATAATTTTTTAAATTTTTTATTTTTTTGCTTGTACAGGCTTTTTTGCCTTTTGTGAGAGTATTTCATGTCCCCTAGTAGCCTCACTACTCTTACCAGGTTCTTTCTAATTTAAAAAGAATGCTAATCCATGTGTTTGATTTGGGAGACATTAATTCAAGCACATTTATTTGCAGGGAATATCACTGTGTAATAAAGTCATCTCTTTCATTTTTGGCTATCTCCATTTGTGCTCATAGAAGAAGAGGTACAGCATTTTGGATAAGGTGGATTACCATCTTCTTTGCTGTCTTAACTCCTTTGCCGTACAGAGTTGTTATGTCTCAAGTAATTAAGCACTAGATGTCATTCTTCATTGCTTTTTGGTCTCTCCTTTTATGCTAACGTAGATCGAATTCAACATGGGTCAACTCAAAACAGATATTTTTGCCTTTTCTTATTATCTGATCTTATCATCTACAACAATAAATGTTTGCTATACTTCGTATTACCTATCTACAATATAAGAACATTCTAGCTGCTTAGGAAATGCTAGCACTAGTGCAGTGACACTGGGTCCTAAGTTATGATGGTAGGATACGTTATATTGTCATGAATCTACTTTTGGGAGGTTTGGAAAGTGAGTCTCATGAGAGATTAAAACTAAGTTTATTTAAATTTTTAAAATATTAAGGTGATCATAAAAGCAGATGACTAATAGGCAACATCTAACAACTGAGAAACCCAGATCATTAAGATAATATGATTGAGATCCTCTCTGAGTAAAAGATATATGCATATTAATTTTTTTAGGGATACAAGCTTTCCATGATTGAGAGGATTTTTTTGTGTGTGTATGGTTTCTTAGATGAACTCAGAATTCTGATGAGCTCGGAATTCTTTGCATAAACTTAATAATAAAAAGACATTCATATTAACATACAGGGATTTTTTATTACATTAAGCTATCATCCATAGAAATTTTATAAAATCCTATAATGATGTATGAACAGTGGAATAGGATGTGTTTTAATATGCAGAATTGAATCAGACCATTGGCCTTGAGGTAAATTAATGTTCACAGGGCTCTGAGCAACAGCTAAAGTGTCATGTACCATCGTCCCAAATGTCTAAAAAGAAACTGGTATATTCAAAATAAAGAGCCATATGCAATTACAACAATTTTCCCTTGATAATTAATTGGTATTTTTCCCCAGAATGGTAAACTCTATCCATGACTGACCATAGGTTTAACTGTTAAACCAAGTAGTTTAAGAAGAAAACTAAAATTGATAGAACAGGACACAGGGTGGTAGACAAACTCCCACTCCTCTCCATACATCAACAATGCTTTTGCTCCTTTGCTGGTATTCTATGGTCATTCATCTTCTCTCTTTTCCCAAGAAGAAGAAAATACCAATAAGGTCATACTGCAAATACTGGGCCATAATTATCAATGGTTGGATAATTATATGCAATATGGCCAAGCTTTTGTGCATAATCTTTTCTAATTCTAAAGCAGACAGGAAATTTAATTTAAGGCTGACTTTCTGGGGAAGATTATGACTTCCACCAAATTGATATTAAATGAACAGATTGGTAGGAGGCTCTATTTAGTCACTGAGCATAGGTCATATGCTTTTTCTTTAGTTATGCTGAGCTCTGCTTTGGTGCTGGGAGAATTTAGCAGAAAAAGCTAATGACAAAGTGTATTGTTTTCTACTTTGCCACAGTTTCTCTGTGTACATGTTTATCTCTTTTGATTAGATAATGTGAAGAAATAACCTAATAGTACTGAATAATCAAAATATCAAAACATGTTCCCAAAAATAATAATACTTCTATTGTTCTTCAACTGAAATCTTTTTAAAATTTATATTCATTTAGCACTAAAATTAGTAAAATTAATCTTGGTATTATGTTTCCCTTCTCATTTGCCAGAATGTGGAACAGATTTTTAGAATGAAATAATCATGGTAGAATTTGAAATTAATGCCTATATTACAATTTTGTGAAAACTTATAAAATTTTTCCTGGACTAATCAAGAACTTAACAGAACTTATTTTTTAACCATAATATTCTTTTGTATGATTTCTGTGCCATATGTTGTGTAATTAATAATGATAACACTGGAATTAATATTTCCATCTGTCACAAAATATGTTTAGAAAACAGGCTTAATCTTTGTATCAGATAGGTATTGTGTTCAGTGGCATAAAATGGAAAAACCCAAAATAATAGTGGCTTGAAAAAGAAATCATTTAAAAAACATGTTAATTTTATTAAATGTTTCATATACAGCATGCCAGTTATGCCATTAATAGTCATACTTTCCATTCTTGGCAGGTTTCTTAGTAAACCATTCCTTTTCAAAGTTTTGAAACAGTTAGTTCTGCTTACCCTGTGATTCCCTAAACCTGGTCAATGCCGATTGTACCAGCAGTCATTTCCTCATCTCAACTGGGCAATTTATGTTACTTCTCACAAGAATACTGAATCAAGACACAGAGGCTGAGTCAATTGCATGATGCTGTGTGTGAGTGCTGTGGGACTGCTGACTTGTGAGCCAGTATTACATGCAATCCAAAGTCATGGACAGCAGCAAAAAGATCAAAACCACTAAAGAGAATTAGGGATTCTAGGACTGGGTTGAGTCTTCAGGAGAAATGGGAAACTTGTAGGTACTGAGGAGGTAAGTCCCATCTATTGGGGGTACTCTCTGTATCTCTTCAGTTCCTTCCTGTTCATCTGTTCCATTTACTACCACATTCCACCAGTCTCAACACTACCCATATATTCTTCTATGAGTGAGCTAATTTATAGGGATTTTCTTCCTTGCAATGATGAAGTACCCAATAAAAACAGTGGTAACATACAAAAATTCTGAAAGAAACATTTTCTTCATCTACGTGTAAGAAAATATATTACTGCATAACTTCCTAAAGACTATATTAATAATACAGTATTCCTGATTTTTAGCAAAATGACCAACCCCATTTTGCATTTAATTGCTTACTTTAAAAATGACTCTCTGGGGGTATCTGGGTGGCTCAGTGGGTTAGAGCCTCTGCCTTCGGCTCGGGTCATGATCCCGTGGGCTTGGGATTGAACCCCACATAGGGCTCTCTGCTCAGCCGGGATCCTGCTTCATCCTCTCTCTCTCTCTCTGCCTGCCTCTCTGCCTACTTGTGATCTCTGTCTGTCAAATAAGTAAAATCTTAAAAAAAAATTACTCTCTGTAGTTTCCTTGAAAGGGGATGTATGATTCTAGCCTTTCGCAAATTGTATTTTGCAAGAGTTAAAGAAAAAAAAAATCACAAATTTAAAAATTCTTTGATATAATGCCAGATCTAGTCATTGCATCTGGATTTTTGATACCAAAGCCATTAAAATGGGAATATATGAAGAATCTAAAAAGAATGTCAGGTTAGACTAAAGATCAAATTAAAATTTTTAAAAGTTTTTTTTTTTAATTTTATTAATTATTTTTATTAACATATAAGGTATTATTTGCCTCAGGGGTACAGGTCTGTGAATTGTCAGGCTTATACACTTCACAGCACTCATCATATCACATACCTTCCCCAATGTCCATAACACAACCACCCTCTCCATATCCTCCCTCCCCGCAGCAACCCTCAGTTTGTTTAGTGAGATTAAGAGTCTCTTATGGTTTGTCTCCCTCCTGATCCCATCTTGTTTCATTTTTTCCTTCCCTACCTCCCAATCTCCCACTCTGCCTTTCAAATTCCCCATATCAGGGAGATCATATGAGCATTGTCTTTCTCTGATTGACTTATTTCACGCAGCATAATACCCTCTAGTTCCATCCACATCATTGCAAATAGCAGGATTTCATTTCTTTTGATGGCTGCATATTATTCCATTGTATATATATACTACATCTCTTTCCATTCATCTGTTGATGGACATCTAGGTTCTTTCCATAGTTTAGCTATTGTGGACATTGCTGCTATGAACATTTGGGTGCATGTGCCCCTTTGGATCATTACATTTGTATCTTTAGGGTAAATAACCAGTATTGCAATTGCTAGGTCATAGGGTAACTCTATTTTCAACTTTTTGAGGAACCACCATACTATTTTCCAGAATGGCTGCACCAGCTTGCATTCCCCACCAATAGTGGGGGTTCCCCTTTTTCTGCATCCTTTCCAACATCTGTCATTTCCTGACTTGTTAATTTTAGACATTCTGACTGGTGTGAGGTGGTATCTCATTGTGGTTTTGATTTGTATTTCCCTGATGCTGAGTGATGTTGAGCATTTTTTTCATGTGTCTGTTGGCCATCTGGATGTCTTCTTTGCAGAAATCTCTGTTCATGTCCTCTGCCCATTTCTTGATTGGATTATTTGTTCTTTGGGTGTTGAGTTTGCTAAGTTCTTTATAGATTTTGGATACTAGCCCTTTATCTGATATGTCATTTGCAAATATCTTCTTCCATTCTGTCAGTTGTCTTTTAGTTTTCTTGATGATTGTCTTTGCTGTGCAAAAGATTTTGATCTTGATGAAGTCCCAATAGTTCATTTTTTGTCCTTGCTTCCCTTGCCTTTGGCGATGTTTCTAGGAAGAAGTTGCTGTGCCTGAGGTCGAAAAGGTTGCTGCCTGTGCTCTCCTCAAGGATTTTGATGGATTCCTGTCTCACATTCAGGTCTTTCATCCATATTGAGTCAATTTTTGTGTGGTGTAAGGAAATGGTCCAATTTCATTGTTCTGCATGTGGTTGTCCAATTTTCCTAACACCATTTGTTGAAGAGACTGTCTTTTTTCCATTGGACATTCTTTCCTGCTTTGTCAAAGATTAGTTGACCATAGAGTTGAGGGTCTATTTCTGGGCTCTCTATTCTGTTCCATTGATCTATGTGCCTGTTTTTGTGCCAGTACCATACTGTCTTGATGATTACAGCTTTGTAATGAGCTTGAAGTCTGGAATGGTGATGCCACTGACTTTGGCTTTCTTTTTCAAAATTCCTCTGGCTATTCAGGGTCTTTTCTGGTTCCATATAAATTTTAGAATTTTTTTTTTTCCATTTCTTTGAAAAAAATGGATGGGATTCTGATAGGGATTGCATTAAATGTGTAGATTGCATTAGGTACCATAGACATTTTCACAAGATTTGTTCTTCCAAACCATGAGCATGGAATGCTTTTCCATTTCTTTGTGTCTTCCTCAATTTCTTTTATGAGTACTTAATAGTTTTCTGAGTATAGATTCTTTGCCTCTTTGTTTAGGTTTATTCCTAGGTATTTTATGGTTTTGGGTGCAATTGTAAACGGGATTGACTCCTTAATTTCTCTTTCTTCTGTCTTGTTGTTGGTGTATAGAAATACAACTGATTTCCATGCGTTGATTTTATGTCACGACACTTTCCTGAATTCCTGTACAAGTTCTAGCAGTTTTGGAGTGGAGTCTTTTGGGTTTTCCACATAAAGTATCATATCATCTGCAAAGAGTGAGAGTTTAACTTCTTCTTTGCTGATTTCTTTAATCTTTGTGGATGTCTTTAATTTCTTTTGGAAAAGAAATTAATTGGAGAAATTAATTGGAAATTAATTAATTGGAAATTAATTAATTGGAAATTAATTGGAAATTTTGGAGTCTTTTGGGTTTTCCACATAAAGTATCATATCATCTGCAAAGAGTGAGAGTTTAACTTCTTCTTTGCTGATTTCTTTAATCTTTGCGGATGTCTTTAATTTCTTTTTGTTGTCTGATTGCTGAGGTTAGGACTTCTAGTACTATGTTGAATAGTAGTGGTGATAACGAACATCCCTGCCGTGTTCCTGATCTTAGAGGGAAAGGTCTGTTTTTCCCCATTGAGAATGATATCCACAGTAGATTTTTCATAGATAGCTTTGATGATATTAATGTATGTACCCTCTATCCCTACATTTTGAAGAAAGGATGCTGTACTTTGTCAAATGTTTTCTTTTTCTGCATCTATTGAGTATCATATGTTCTTGTTCTTTCTTTTATTAATGTATGTATGACATTGATTGATTTGCAGATGTTGAACCAAACTTGCAGCCCAGGAATAAATCTCCCTTGGTCGTGGTGAATAATCTTCTTAATGTATTGTTGGATCCTACTGACTAGTATTTTGGTGAGAATTTTTTGCATCTGTGTTCATCAGGATATTGGTCCATAATTCTCTTTTTTGATGGGATCTTTGTCTGGTTTTGGAATCAAGGTAACGCTTGCCTCATAAAATAAGTTTGGAAGTTTCCCTTCCATTTCTATTTTTTGGAACATTTCAGGAGAATAGGTATTAATTCTTCTTTAAATGCTTGGTAGAATTCCCCTGGGAAGCCATCTGTCCCAGGGCTATTGTTTGTTGGGAGATTTTTGATGACTGCTTCAATCTCCTTACTGGTTATGGGTCCGTTCAGGTTCTCTGTTTCTTCCTGGTTCAGTTGTGGTTGTTCATATGTCTCTAGGAATGCATCCATTTCTTCCAGATTGTCAAATTTCCTGGCGTATAGTTGCTCATAATATGTTCTTATAATTGTTTGTATTTCTTTGGTGTTGGTTGTGATCTCTCCTCTTTCATTCATGATTTTATTTATTTGAGTCCTTTCTCTTTTCTTTTTTATGAGTCTGGCTAGGGGTTTATTAATCTTATAAATTCTTTCAGTGAACCAGCTCCTACTTTCGTTGATCTGTTCTACTGTTCTTCTGGTTTCTATTTCATTGATTTCTGCTCTGATCTTTATGATTTCTCTTCTCCTGCTGGGTTTAGGCTTTCTTTGTTGTTCTTTCTCCAGCTCCTTTTGGTGTAGGGTTAGATTGTGTATTTGAAACCTTTCTTGTTTCTTGAGAAAAGCTTGTATCGCTATATACTTTCCTCTCAGGACCACCTTACTGTGTCCTACAGATTTTGAACAGTTGTGTTTTCATTATCCTGTTTCCATGAATTATTTCAATTCTTCTTTAATTTCCTGGTTGACCCATTCATTCTTTAGTAGGATGCTCTCTAGCCTCCATGTATTTGAGATGATAAAATTAAATTTTAATTTGATTTTTATGTTTATCAATTTTTTAATTGAATGTTTATGTTTATCACAGTAAGACATGAAATAGTTTTAAAAGAAAAATGGTACTATAAAACATAACAGAACCAACAAAAATAGAAGTCCTCTGTTGAGCTTTTCATATAATTTTTTTCTCCCTAGACAACACAGCCCATAACTTATTTTTCCTGTTTCTTTTTGTATTTGACAAATTTCTAATTTAGATGCTTAAAACATTTATTAAATTTTTAATATATATACATTACATATTAACTTTGTATTCTAGCAGATTAAACTCAGTCTTCTAATTCCAACTACCCAACAGGCATGTTCCCTGACAAACACTAACAAAAAGTATTTCTGTTTATATTTCTACCCTTTATCTCTACACTACCTCCCTCTCTACCTAGTGTTTCAAATGACCAAAATATATATCTATAAATGGTCTTGCTTCCAGCTGGTTTCTCTTTCTTTGGGACTAGATTTGAGTTTTGTTTATGCTGTAAATTAGCTCTCACTTATCCATCTGCTAATATTTAAAATTTGTTTAATGTTTCCTCATCTTCTTTTCTATTTATTTTTACATTTCTTTTTTCCTTCTATAATACCATTTAGCAGGGTTTCAGGAGGAACCGTATATAAGCCTGTGGCTTAACAGAAGACTAGGAAGTTACTATTATGCCCCTTTATACTCAACAGAATAAATTTGGACTTCAAACAAATAGAACTAAAACAAAAACAAATAAAGAAATGTTATTTTCCTCTGGAAAAAAATGTTAAATATTAAGAAAGTAAAGATTATATGAGTTAGATTATAGTCTCTACAGTGAATTTTCTTTTAATTTTTTTAGTATCATTCAACCACAATGTTACATTAGTTTCAGATGCACAATATAGTGACTCAACATCTCTATATGTTATACTTTGCTTGTCACCTGTATAGCTATGTCTGTCACCAAACAACACTATTTAAATATCATTGACTATATTCTCTATGTTGTGACTTTTACACCTGTGACTTATTCACTCCATAACTAGAAGTCTATATTTCCCACTCCCTTTCACCCATTTGGTCCATCCCCTCACCTTCTTTCCTTCTGGAAACTGTGTTTGTTCTCCATATTTATATGTCTCATTATGTTTTTTGTTTGTTCATTAGTTTTGTTTTGTTTGTTAGATTCCACATATGAATGAAATCACATGGTAATTGTCTTTCTCAGTTTGGTATATTTCACTTAGCATAATACCCTCTAGGTCCAGCCAAACTGTCACAAATGGTACAATCTCATCTTTTTTAAAGACTGAATCATAACCCATTTATCTATCATTATTCATTCATCTATAGACAGACACAGGTTGCTTCCATATCTTTTGCTGTTGTACATAGTACCTCAATAAACACAGGAGTGCATATATATTTTCAAATTAGTGTTTTTGTTTCCTTCATGGAAATTCCCAGTAGTGGAATTACTGGATCATACTGCATTTCTTTTTTCTTCATTTCTCTTCTTTTTAAAGACTTTATTTAGGGATGCCTGGGTGGCTCAGTCATTTAAGCCTCTGCCTTCAGCTCAGTTCATGATCCCAGGGTCTTGGGATTGAGTCCTACATTGGGCTCCTTGTTCAGCAGGGAGCCAGTTCTCCCTTTCCCTACTGCTCCTCCTCCTTGTACTATCGCTGTGTCAAATAAATAAATAAAATCTTTAAAGTAATAAAAAATAAAGATTTTATTTATTTATTTGACACAGAGAGAGAGTGAGAGAGGGGGGGCATGATAGGGGGAGGGTCAGAGGGAGAAGCAGACTCCCCACTGAGCAGGGAGCTGAGGCAGCACTGGATCCTGTGACTCCAGATCATAACCTGAACTGAAATATGTCACTTAACTAGCTAAGCCACCAAGGTGCCCCAATACTGCATTTCTATTTTTAATTTTTTGAGGAAACTTCATCTATTTTCTACAGTGGCTGTACCAATTTATTTTCCGATTAACAGTGCATAAGGGTCCTTTTCTCCATATCCTCACCAAAACTTGTTATTTCTTATCTTATTTTATTTCAGCCATTCTGACAGGCATAAGGAAATAGCTCACTGTGATTTTGATTTGAACAGCATTACTATGATACCAAAACTAGACAAACATACTATAAAAAAAAAGAAAACTACAGATCAATATCCCTGATGAACACAAATGCAAAAATCTTTAAGAAAACATTAACAAACTGCAATCAAAAATACACTAAAATGATCGTTCACCTTGATGGAGTGGATTTATTTTGGATATAAGAATGGTTTAATATTCACAAATTGATAAGTGTGATACACCACATCAGCAAAACAAAGATTAAAGATTATATGATCTCCTTAGATGCAGAAAAGGCATTTGACACAATTCAACATCTGCTCATGATAAAAAGTCTCAACAAAGTAAATTTAGAGAGAATATACCTCAACATTATAAGGGTCATATATGAAAATGCACAGCTAACAACATACCCAATGGTGAATAGCTGAGGGCTTTTCCCCTAAGATCAGGAAAGGACAAAGATGTGCATTCTCACAACTTTTATTCAACATAGTACTGGAGGTCCTTGCCATAGCAATCAGACAAGAAAAAGAAACAATGCCTCATCCATATTGGTAAGGAAGAAGTTAACCTGTCAACATTTGCAAATGATATGATACTATATATAGAGAACCCTAAGTCTACACCAAAAAAAACCTACTAGAAGTAGTAAATAAATTCAGTAAAGTTTCAGGATAAAAAATGAATACCCAGAAATGAGTAGCATTTCTGTACACTAATAACAAAGTCCCAGACAAGAAATTAAGAAAACAGTTTTGGGGGTGCCTGGGTGGCTCAGAGGGTTAAGCCTCTGCCTTCAGCTCAGATCATGGTCTCAGGGTCCTGGAATCAGGCCCCACATTGGACTCTCTGCTCAGCAGGGAGCCTGCTTCCCCCCTCTCTCTCTTTCTCTGCCTACCTCTCTGCCAACTTGTAATCTCTCTATGTCAAATAAATAAATAAAGTCTTAAAAAGAAAACAGTTTCACTTATTATTACACCAAAAATAATAACATACTAAAGAATAAACTTAACTGAAGAAGTGAAAGACCCAGAATCTAAAAACTATAAAACATTAATGAAGGAAACTGAAGATGACACAAACAAATGGAAAGATATTTCATGTTCATGGACTAGTTGTTGTTAGAGTTAATACTGCTTAATAGTTAACCTGGTTCTATCACTAACCAACCATATAACCTTAGGCTAATGGCTTTCCTTTTTGAGTTTCATCTTTTGCAACTCCAAAACTGAGGTAACAGTAGCATCTATTTTACCAATAGTTTTAAAGTTAAAGTAATAGTTGAGCAGTATAATTAAGCAGTGTTTTTTAGTGGATGAAAGCAAGTTAATAGCCTTTTTCTAGATTCTGCTCACCAATAACATGTACATCATTAGTATGTAACATAGACAATAGTAACTAATGCTCCTACAACAACAAAAATCATGTAATGAGAAACAAATACTATTAAAATCACAGAGAGATTTAGAAGTACAGTTAACTGGATAAATTATAATGCCAATGAAATCTTGCCCATTTGAAGCAATGTGGACAGAACTATAGGGTATTATGCTGAGCAAAATAAGTCAACCAGAGAAAGACAAGCATATGCTCTCTCTGATATGAGGAATTTGAGAGGAAGGGGTGGGGTTTGTGGGGTGTAGGGAAGGAAAAAATGAAACAAGATGGGATCGGGAGGAAGACAAACCATAATCTCAGGAGAACAAACTGAGGTTGCTGGGGTGTAGGGGTGTAGGGGGGTTGCTGGGTGGCTGGGTTATGGACATTGGGGAGGGTATGTGCTATGGTGAGTGCTGTGAAATGTGTAAGCCTGATGATTCACAGACCTGTACCTCTGGGGAAAACAATATATTATATTTTAATAAAAAAACAGTAAGAAGAAAATGAACAACTTGATTAAAAGATATCCACTGATTAGATGTGTACCTTCACAAAGAAGATATACAGATGGCAAATATACACATGAAAAAATACTTCACATCATATATGATCAGGGAAATATAAATTGAAACAACAATGAGATACCACTACCCACCTATTAGAATGGTCAAAATCCAGAATATTGACATCAAATTCTGGCAAAGGTGTGAAGCAACAGGGTCTCTCATCCATTGCTGGTGGAAATGCAAAATGGTACAGTTACTTCAGAGATCAGCTTGACAGTTTTTACAAAACTAAACATACCCTTACCATTGATCCAGCAATCACACTCCTTGGCATTCACCTAAGGAGCTGAAAAGTTAAGTCCACATAAAAACCTGCGCATAGATGTTTATAGAAGCTTTATTCATAACTGCCAAAACCTAGAAGCAACCAACTTGTCTTTCAGTAGGTGAGTGGATAAACTGTGGTACATCCATACAGTGGAATATATTATTCAGTGCTAACAAAAAATGAGCTACCAAAGCATAAAAATAAATGAAGGAATCTTAAATGAATAATATTATAATATTTTATATATAATATTATAATATATATTATATATATATATATTCACAGACCTGTACCTCTGGGGCAAATAACACATTATATATTAATAAAAAAACAGTAAGAAGAAAATGAGCAACTTGATTAAAAGATATGCACTGATTAGAGTGTACCTTCACCAAAGGGGGGAAAAATATATATATATATATATATATGAAATGATACTATATGATATTCTGGAGAGAGCAAAAAGATCAGTGTTTGTCAGAGATTATAGCAGAAGGAAGGGATGAATATTTGGAACACAGAAATCCTTAGGGCAGTGAAACTATTCTTTATCTTACTATAATGATGAATAGTTGTCATTATACATTTGCCCAAATCCACAAAATGTACAACACCAAGAGTGATTCCTAATGTAAACTTCAAGTTTTGGGGAATAATTTTGTGTTGATGTAGATTCATCAGTTGTAACAAATGTACCACTCTTGTGAGAAATTTCGATAACGGGAGGTTTTAGGAGGCGGGTATGTGGGAACTCTGTATACCTTCTATTCAATTTTGCTGTGAACCTTAAACTGTTCTAAGGAAATAAAGAAGGAAATAAGAAATAAAGTATATTTAAAAAAATTATAATGCCAGAAAGGAGAAAAACTTCCTAAAATTGACAAATAATTTCCAGGACTAGAAGAATGCATTGTTTACCATTTGGGGAAGCAAGTTGCAAATGTGTCATGTCCATGAAAGAGAACTTCTTTTAGAATAAAGTACATTTTGGCAAATGTGTGAGACTGGCATGATAAAATGGCAAACTTGAGCGTCAGAAACACATTGTCAGATTTTCCTTTGGACATTTAATGATATCTGATCTTGCACAGCAGACTGAGGAACAAGAATGTAAACTACAAAAAAGCGGAGTAAAATCTCCAAAAATCTTGTGGGCCTTACCGGGGAGTGGCCTTCCTTGGATACCAACAGTCCCTCATTGTAATAAATTTTCCAGATTTTAGGACCTCATTGGAGAAGAGGCTTTACAATTACACTGAGAGCTCTGAAAGACAGTTTGAGATCTCTTGTATTATTTCAGAGCTAAGGAGACAAAGAACTCCAAGCTGTCAGCCTTACTATAGAGACTGATAGTAGTTTTAGATCCTAAGGTTTTAGTAGTGTTGAATTATTTAAAAAGTGTCAAGAATGCATTTTAATCTTCATAACAACTAAAGTATAAAAAAAGAGGATGCACCTAATAAGTTAATACAAAAGAAAAGTGAAATTCTAAAAAATTATGATTAATCCAATTTAGGAAGGAAGGAAAATATATAAATTACATGTATATGTATAACATATACGTTATATATGTTACTATATATATGTGTATATATATGTATATATGTATATAGTACATATATATGTACTATATATATGTGTATATATATAGTAACAATAAAGCTAAATGCATAAACCCAACTATATTTTTATTACATTGATGCATAATGAACAAAAATTCAAAGAGAAACTAATAAAACTGCAACAACTATACATTGTTTAAAAAGCACCTTTTATATATAAAAACCACAGGAAGATTGAACATAAAAGGATGGAAAAAAATGTACCTTATTAAAACTAACCACAGAAATGCTCCTTGAAGCTATATAATATCAGACAAGGGAAACCTAAAGTGAGAATCATTATAATTGATAAATAAGAACATTTCATAATGATAACAATGTTGATCCATTAAGAATCTATCACAACTATAAATTTATGTACACCACTCACAGTAGGAGACCGAGCAAACTTCTTTCAATTGACTGAGTAAGCAAGCACAAAAAAATCAGGAACCCCACAGCAGAGTCCAACAACATATTAACCAACTTGGTTTAAATGAATGTGTGTGTGTGTGTGTGTGTGTGCGCGCGTGCACACATGCGTGCACATTTGTGTTATAAAATGCATTAAAAATGACAGAACTGATGTTTTTAAAAAGTATACTAAACATTTATGAAGATAAATTTGCATGCTGGACCAATGATAACAGTCTTGATAAATTTCAAATATTTGAAGCTATCTAGAACATATTCTCTGACAATAGGAAAAAAAAAGTGGAATTAAATCAAAAGGGAAAATGGAGCGTTCCATGGCCTAGGAGAAATGGAAATGGGAAATTGTTATTCATTGAGTATAGAGTTTTAGTCATGCAAGGTAAGAATTTTCTAGAAATCTGCTAATAACATTGTGCTCATAATTAATATAATTAATAATACAGCACTATACACTTAGAACTTTGTTAAAAAGGTAGATCTTATGTTATTTTTACGATAATTTAAAAAGATAAGAACAGGGTAGTAGCATTTGCCTGGAATTGAAACCAATGACTTTAGCTTCTAACTCAAGAAAACTAAGAAAAATACATAAGGAAACAAACAAACAAAAGCAAACAAAACAGTAAGTCAACCTTAAAAAGAAATAATAAATATAAGAACAGAAATTGGTGAACTAGAACAATAGAGATAATTAACAAGCTAAAAAGTTGTGCTTTTTTTAAACAATTAGTGAAATTGAAGATTCATGAGCAATTTAATCAAGAAATAAGAGTGGGAGAGAAAACACAAATAACTGCTGTATAAAGTGGAAAAAGAAGACATCATTTTGGGTTCAATTAAAAAAAGCAAATGCCGTAAGTTTACACCAATAACTTATAATTTGGATGAAATTTTTAAAATAGTCTTTAAAAATACAACTTACTAAAATCAATAATGGAGAAATAGAAAACAGATATAATTCTATATGTATAAAAAGTGGAATCCATAATTAAAAACCTTTTCCCATAGAAAAATCCCAGGTGGTTTCACCAATGAATTCTTGTAAATTCCTGAAATTCACTCTAAATCTATGGTATGTGTGCAGGGCTACATGACTTTTATACTTTACTAATAATGATAAGGATAACAATAAATCCTTTCTCTGCTATTTATTTTTTTTGGGGGTTCCTTTTTTATTTGAATTAAATTAATTAACATACAGTCTATTACTAGTTTCAGAGGTAGAGTTCAGTGACTCATCAGATGCATAGAACGCTAGTGCTCATTCCATCAAATGCCCCTCTTAATGCCCTTCACCCAGCTGTAAATCTAGTTTCTTCATGTGTTACCTGAGTGTGATGATAATAGAACCTCCCTTCTAATTTTGTGTGGGAATGAAGTGAGTTAATAATGAAAGAACTTAACATAATTAGGTAGTATCACTTTTATAATTAAGATATTGCTTTCTAGACAATAATTTTCTATGCAGTAAGAGATTTTAAAAAATAGATGAAAGAGGTTTAGAATAAGATCAGAGTAAAAATGTTTCATGTGCTTAGAGAGGCTTAAATCTTCCATAGCAGTCATTATGCAATAATATTAGCTCTAGGAAAATGGGTTTTAGTCAACACTGAATATGTTTACAATGTGCTTGTTAAGAGTAATGGAAGCAGAAGCAGAAGTGCATAATTAAATATCCTTATATATAAGATATTCATAAACCTAAGGCTCAGGACAGGAATACTTGCCTAGCCAAGTCCAATTTTGTGATTTAAAAATCTAGTTGAAGCAAAATATATATCATATCTGTCTATATGGAGAGGACTTAATTTATGAGACATGGTTTCATAGTAAAGATTCGATTTATACTGAAGTGATAACTTATATGAAACTATGAATATCCAGAAATTATTACTTATATTTTGCTACCCCAAAACTCAAATCACTAATCTTTTTATTTTTTAGCTTAATCTCTATGACTTATACTTTCTCTTTTCATGTTATATTTTATTACTAATTTTACAGATGTGCATACTATAAACTAGGAAGTTGGTTATATTTTATCTTCCACATGTTTATGGCATTATAAGTTCATGTTTATATGCCAGTTTATACTTTAAAATTTCACTATAATCAGTAATTAGTTATATAATAAAATTCCTCTAAATCACTTTTCAGAAGACCTACTATTAAAATATTCCTCTCAGGAAATCTATATATGAAAATGAAAAAAACAAATTTCATTCTCAAAATTGGCATTTAAAAAACTTTCATTTGATTAACAAAACTATTGTTACCAACTTTGACAGTGCTATTAAATACTAGCCACCCAAGGGGTGCCTGGGTGGCTCAGTGGGTTAAGCCTCTGCCTTTGGCCCAGGTTGTGATCCCAGGGTCCAGGGATCTAGCCCCACATTGGTCTCTCTGCTTGGCGGGGAGCTTGCTTCCCCCTCTCTCTGCCTGCCTCTCTGCCTACTTGTGATTTCCGTCTGTCAAATAAATAAATAAAATCTTTAAAAACAAACAAACAAACAAAAAAATCAAATACTAGTACAGCAAGAACTGTGCAAATGATTGGTAAGGATGCTATTATGCTGGAATCCCCTTGAAGGACCTACACTCAGAATGAGACCATCCTGCAAAATACCAGTTTGCTCTGTAAATTAGGTAACTACACAATTTTCTTCTATTGTCTGTTCCCAGAACTATAAAATCATAATAATCAAGTTCCTGCTGTGATCTTCTGGAGTATATAATCTAAAAGAAGTATATATTACGTTTTGTTACACTTTAATGTTAAACTATGTGGTCAAAAAGCAAATTAATTTGGAGGGAAAAATGGTCTGTATGCATCTCAGTAAGAGCAGTTTTACCTATTTGTATGATATTGTATACATTCTCCTAATGAAGAGATAAAGTTTATATAAGACAAGGTAGAATTTGAAACAAAGTGCTTTTAACACGAATTATTGGGAACAATGCATTGTACTTTTAGTAAGTACTTAAGAGTGCTGTCAGAGAAGTGATAATTTATGTTAGAAAAATGTATATGGGGGCATCTAGGTGGCTCAGTCAGTTAAGTGTCTGCCTTTGGCTCAGGTCATGATTTCAAGGTCCTGAGATCGGGCCCCATGTAAGACTTCCTACTCACTGTTCACGGGGAGCCTGCTTCTCCCTCTCCTCCCAGCTAGTGCTCTCTCTACCTATCTCTCTATCAAATAAATAAATAAAATCTTAAAAAAAAAAGAAAAAATTACTATGTTCTACCTGTTAACCCTGTACAGTGGCAATATTTTTCTATTTCATTATCAATTTCATTTTCAGTGGAATTTATCAGACTAATTTTAAGCAATCATGTTTTTTTTTTCTCCTAATAATATAAATGGAGAAAGTGGTATGTGGAAAAAAAAAAACCAAAAGTGCTCTTCAAGTCTTTGGAAATGGATGATATACATTCAAACGTTTCACTTGATCTAATAATGGCTCATGACTAAACATCCACAAATGAATACACTAATGCTTAATTATCTTTAGAAAATAAAATTAACTATCATAGAAGCTCCATCTCTAAGTACAGGTGAGTTGAATTTTCTAATAATGCATCCAGTTGTCTGATCATATATTTTGATAATGTATTATTGGGAGATCAGGTAATGGGGAGGGCACGTTTTGCATGGAGCACTGGGTGTTGTGCAAAAAGAATGAATACTGTTACGCTGAAAAAATAAATAAAATGGAAAAAAAAAAGGAAAAAAAATACTCTTGAGAGTATCAAAAAAAAAGTGTTTTTGGTCATAGAAATCAAACACTCATCTATAAATCAAAGCAAAGGAAAACCACTAAAATATGGTGAACAAACAAGAATTTCTGCTCTGCTCCACTGGAAATGGTCTAGAAATATTAGTCATTTGCAGAACTCAAAATGAAAACTGAAAATGTGAAGAGAACAAAGAAAGTGACTGGGTCTCACTGGAGTGCTGGTGTAAGGGCTGGAAACAACGACTTTGCTAAGTAGCACACAAAAGGCAATTACAGTTCTATTCCAACCATTTCTTTTAAAAAATCAGTTAACCTTGAAGCTAAAACCTTGCATTATAATGCAAAGTTTTATTTTGGGACACTATACATACCATAATAAAACACAAGAAAGAACAACTTCTTTAAATAAAAAGAGGGTATTATTTCACTGGAGGATAGTGCAACAAACAGATTTTTTTTCTCTTCCTATCGCTAGACAATGATGATAGGCTAATTTCTAAATAGAGGCACCTTTTTACAAAATTATGCCAGATAGTCATATTTTGCTCATAAATACTGTTATAAATATACCATAAGGTTTATCTTACAGAAGATACTAGTTGCTCAAGCTCAAGAAGGTGATATAAGGGGCACCTGGGTGGCTCAGTGGGTTAAGCCTCTGCCTTCAGCTCGGGTCATGATCTCAGGGTCCTGGGATTGAGCCCCACATCGGGCTCTCTGCTCAGTGGGGAGCCTGCTTCCCTTCCTCTCTCTCTTCCTGCCTCTCTGCCTATTTGTCATCTCTCTCTCTCTGTCAAGTAAATAAATAAAATATTTTTTTTAAAAGAAGGTGATATAATAAGCTGAGAATCTGGTATTTCCAGTTTATCCGTTTCTTCCTGTCTTAGAGAATGTGGTGACATGTACTAGTGGGAGACCACCTCATCTTGCCTTTGTCACTGCTGTGTCCCCCACGATAGTCTATTCATGTCCTTCAGTGCAAAGCCTACTGAAAATCTTCCTACAAATCATCCAGATAGCATAAGGCTCTGTGTGATACATTTCCATTGCTTCTTCACTAATCTTAGTGACTTCAGGTGCAGCTTTATCTCTTCATTTATTGAGTGTCTTGCTTTATTTACATCTTAACTCTCTCCGGTAAAGATTTACACACATCCACTGGGACTAAAGTATGAAGGAGAAGGAAATCCCTATTACTGCAGATGCCGTAAGTTTTCCAGCTTTCTGGAATGAAAATCCCAGCCAGTTACTGCATCCATTCCAATCTGCCAAGCTACTGAGTATTGTTCTACCACTAAAACTGTGGCCAAACACTGTAAAACTTGTCATCACTTTCATTTTTCTTGTGAATGGGCCTTATGTATGTGTCTTAAGATTCTGTGATTCCACAAGCAGCCTGTGTGGTCCTCTATGGCCCTATTCTGCCTCACGTGTCCACATTATTGGTCACTAACCCAGTAACAACAAGATGGGATAACGGAAAGGGGTTTGGATGGCAGAAGGAACAGGTAGATTGGTCTTATATGTTCTACTTTCCCATCCATATCTATAAAATAAACATAACTAAGGAAGACTGGATTTCGAAAAGAACAGTTACAAGGATGGTGCTTCATGGAGCTACAAGGAACTTCCTTGATGAGCTGAGTCACCTAGGGAAGGGACAGCAAAGCTGGAAAGGTCCAGCTCGGAGAACTAAGTCTCCCTAAATGCGGTAGCACAGACATAACCCAGGGGCAAGAGTTTCTGCATAAAGACACATTGAGGCAAAATAGCCAGTAGTCCTAAAAAAGTGCCAAACATAATGAGACAGATGAGGAACAAAGGCATTATAAGAAAATAAAACATTCAAACACAGGAAGAAGAATAAATAGACCCGAAAGAATGTACCTTGAAAATGCATACTAAAAGCTTCAAATGAGAGAGAAAAAGAAACATTAAAACCCAAAGCAAGAACAAGAGAATAGATTAGGTGTATATGATGTGTATAAAAAATATGTAAGCCCAGGCTTATTTTGTATACAAAGACAAGTCTTAAAAAATTCATACAAAAAAACAAAAATAAAAGTCTGGAAAAAACGTTATCAGAAAAATACAAGTGATAAGAAAGCTAAGATTGTGACCATGATCATATAAGATAAAATTCAAGCCCAAAAAGCATTAAAAATACTAAAAGTATATTTAAACTTCCAATACCGTAATACACAAGTTAAATTGTGAATACCTATGCACCATATAACAAAGCAGAAACAGGGACAAAGCAAGAAGACAAATGAAACCTAATGATGACAAGAAATATTACAATGCCACCCTTCGTCCAAAACAGGTCAAGTTTTAGAAAAAAATGAATATGTGTTTGATGATGTAAACAACATAATCAATAAATTAGAAACAATAGATATATCAAACTGCCACCCAAACATGTAGAACATACTTTCTTTCAAACTTATGAGGGATATAAGTGCACATTATTATAATTATTATTATATTACTATTCATTTAGCTACACAAAATTTAGTCAACTTGATAAATGAAAACAATGAAAATACCATTTATTTAATCATGATACAATAAAAAATTTTAAAAAATTATTAAATTTTTAAAAATAAAGATTTTAAAAATCTGTCTTTCTCCCAAACATTTTAAAAACTATTACTAACACTGAAAAGAAATAAAATAAAATAAAATGGTAAAAAAAACCATATTCCTAAACAGTTCTTTAATCAAAGTGGAGTTGAAAATGTCAAAATTAGGTAACTTGTAAAAATAATAAAAATAAAAGCCTTATATACTGCAATGAAGACATATTTTTAAAGGAGTAACCAGAGGAAATTTCACAGGCTTTATTTCTTATAGTAAAAATTATTAAAGTTGAAAATAAATTAATTAAGTATCTGACTCTGAATGCTAGGGGGAAAAGTCACAAAGTCACCTCAAAGGAAAATTATAATAAAATTTAAACAAGAAAGACTAAAATCATATGTTTAGGTCTAGGCAAAGCAAGGAACAACTTGAACAATTCTTACCTTCATGTATAGAACTATGGTAGAATTTCTGATATATCTCTATCACCTATCCCTACCATAGATACTGGCATCCTATGTTCTCAACCAGTATAGTTCAGAAATACAAATATTTTGCCACTTCTGTATGTGAACAACAGTCTGGAAATAGGCAAATCGATAATACAGGCACAAAAACCAAAGCCTGTCTTTAAATCCACAGACCTCTACAGTCATCCTTCCCTTCTGCTTTTTCTGAGTCACATGTTTCAAAGCATTGCCCACATCTATGGCCTGCAGCTTCCTACAATGATGGCTGATACTCAGTCATCATTCTTTGTGCTGTCATTTATGCAGGTGCTTCTCATTGCTATGCCAATCACTTTTACATTTCCAAACTCAGCTGAAGCTTTAGTGTTTATTTTCTTCTGTGTTGAACTCTGGATGTTTAGGTCATTTAGACATTTCTAATAGATTTATGGCAGTCTTTAATTGATTTTTCTTCCTTCTACCCTAGATCATAGTCTGTTTTGCAGGTGCTTTTAAAATATTCTCCTCTTAACAGTATTCATTCTTTACGCTGAAAAAATAAATAAAATGAGAAAAAAAAAAAAAAAAAATATTCTCCTCTTTCTCTTAAGTTTTTCTTTCTACATTTATTCTGTCCTTAATTATGTACTCTTCCTATATCTCCTTACCTTAGGTTGCCTCATCTAAATTGAAAACTTCCACATTTCCAGATCAGAAATTTCTACTGTGTTCCAAGCAATCATAGTCAGTCTACTCAAAATAAATATGTACAACCAAACTCATCATCTTCCATTTTGAAATGTTCTTTTTCCTGTTAGCATCTCAGTGAATGAACTCACAATCTAGCATTTGCCTAAATGAGAAATCTGGTAGTTATCCTGGTTTTATATACCTTACTTCCCTTTTCAACTACAAGCAGTCAATTAATACCAGCTTAACCTTGTTAAACAGCATAACCATGTTAAAAGCTTAACCATTCAGTTAGCCAGCTGCTAACTATCTTTTCACTATCATTGTCTTAATTTTTAAAAGATTTTATTTATTTGAGAGAGAGAGAGAGAGAGAGAGAGAGAGAGGGAGACCCTGAGCGTGAGTTGGGGGAGATTCAGAAGGGGAGGGAGAGAATCTCGAGCACACTCTGTGATGAGCCTGAACCCATCATGCTCCATCTCAGGACCCTAAGATCATTGCCTGAGCTGAAACCAAGAGTCTGTTGCTTAACTGTCTGAGCCTTCAGGTAGTCCCCAATCTTGCTTTTTTAAATTTGAACTATAACAATAGTAAATTCTTCTCTTTAGTCTGGTTATCTCCAAATCATCCCTCATACTACTTCCAGAAGAAATTTCTCCCCAAAGGAGAATATTTTGTCTTTCTAATTATATATTCATTATAAAATGCTAAGAAATATACAGACGCAAATGGAAACTTTAACCCTGTTACAACATAAATGGCTTCAAAATAAACATGCTTTAAAAAATGATTACCTTGCCTTTCTTCGGGGCGCCTGGGTGGCTCAGTGGGTGAAAGCCTCTGCCTTCGGCTCGGGTCATGATCCCAAGGTCCTGGGATCCAGCCCCACATTGGACTCTCTGCTCCGCGGGGAGCCTGCTTCCTCCTCTCTCTCTGCCTGCCTCTCTGCCTGCCTCTCTGCCTAGTTGTGATTTCTCTCTGTCAAATAAATAAAATATTAAAAAAAAAATGATTACCTTTTCATCCTTTTGTTATTACTTGCTGCCTGTTGGTATGTTACCCCAAACACACATACAACCTAAACACGTTAATAGTTTGGTGTTTTTATTTTGCATCTTTCAAGCAGGCTCATAGAGTCAAATGTAATATACAAACACATTGTAAGGCATGTGTCATTATTTCATATTTCAATTCATTCTTTATATAGTTTACTGCAGCCTGACTTATTCATATTTTAAAACTCACTAAAAGCCAATTGCTATAAATCTACCTCATCTTAAGAATAAAGATGAAAATTCCATTGTACTGAAGTTCCGCAATTTATTGAACTATTTCCTATTGATGGACATTTATTTTCTTTTCAGGTTTGTATTTTTAAGTAATTTTTAATGAAGCAAAATCTGTGTATTAATATTTCCATTAAAAACAATAATAATAATAAAATATTGCATAGGCATCAAAGGAAATTTCAAAATCCTTAGGCTTAACACAAACAAGACCCTCAGTTGCTGACTTCATTTCTTCCAACTATTCCATATTTAATAACTGATGTAACAAAACTTTCCCGCGAGCACTTCTGTGAGTTAATAATCTATACATATTTTATATATGTAAAATATGTTAAGACCCCATTTCCCATCTCAGAATGAAATAGCTGATCCACCTTAGATTTGGAGTGGATTTGACTTGAAGGTATTTCAACCATGCTTTATATAACAGGATGCTGACTAAATTTTACAATGTGTAACTCACATGGGAGGATGCATGCTTAAGAAAATTAAAGTAAGAAACTTTATTATTATTTTTTTTTAAAGATTTTATTTATTTATTTGACAGAGAGAGAGATCACAAGTAGGCAGAGAGGCAGGCAGAGAGAGAGGAGGAAGCAGGCTCCCTGCAGAGCAGAGAGCCTGATGCGGGGCTCGATCCCAGGACCCTGAGATCATGACCTGAGCCGAAGGCAGCGGCTTAATTCACTGAGCCACCCAGGCACCCCAAGAAACTTTATTATTGTTTTTACTGCTACTATAATTTAGTTGGAGAAAACAAGTTTCAAATCTACTTTTAGTGCTCTAATCTACTTTTATTTGTATTCTTCAACTGTAGTTGACATACAAGCTCTCTCTTGGTTCTTTAATTCTTACCAATTATTAAGGATCCCAAGAGCTTTAGTTTATGTGAATATTATATATCAGTATTTATCATATTAGAAATTCAAATAGTTTGAAAACATTTTATAATTTGATTTAATTAATAATAATAATTCCATTGCATGGTAGATAAATGACAAATACCATTTAAAAAGTATCAACTTTTTTACAAAAGCAAACAAAAAAGTTTGTAGTGAAATCCTTTTATTGACTGTTAGATGGATTTTCACCTGCCTCAATAGTTGACAGATACAATTTTAAATTTAACTTCAGCATTCAGTGTGTTGGGATATGCTGTTTTGATTGAAGTATGAGAAATTTTAGCCTCAGTTCACTAGAAAAAGGAAAAGCGTTTTACTAACCTTTCCAGATAATTGTGGATATTCATTGATAGCACACCAAAATTTGACAAGTAGAAGTTTTTATTTTTTTAAAGATTTTTTATTTATTTACTTGACAGACAGATCGCAAGTAGACAGAGAGGCAGGCAGAAAGAGAGGAGGAAGCAGGCTCCCCACTGAGCAGAGAGCCTGATACAGAGCTCAAGCCCAGGACCCTGGGATCATGATCTGAGCTGAAGGCAGAGGCTTTAACCCACTGAGCCACCCAGGCACCCTAACAAGAAGTTTTAAAAAGGTTAGCTGCATTGTGGTATCTGAAATCATTTCAGTGAACATGTTTGTGTTCTCTTATCAGTTCATCCTGTGTTTCGAACACATGCTTTATCCAGGTATAGTTCTGAATGGTGGGATCAGGTTTCTTAATGCTCAAGGGAGAGTTAGAACAACCATTCCAGTTTGACGAGGATCGTCATAGTATTAGCATTGAAAGTTATGCATCCTAGGAAAACCCTCAGTCCCAAGCAAACAAGAACAGATGGTCACCTTAGGAATTACAAATCTCTGGGAAAACCAAGAAGAACTTTGTGGCACCGGATTAGGGTTGGAAACAGCAGCATGAACTCATAATTAGCTAGATATGGACCCAGATGTGTGGATACTAGCAGGGGTCAGCCAGTATTAGCAAGGCCCGTAGCAAAGAGCATACGCAGAACCCTGATAGTTATTTCTAAATATCACTCTCCAACAAAGGAAATCAGAACTTTTGGGAGAAATATCTGATTTTACAGCTGGGGTAGGGAACACATAAAATGACACTAGGTGTCTTATAGTACCAGAAAGCAAGAGAGTACTAAAAAGCAAAAGGATTAGAGCCCAGCAAAGAGATACAGGAGCAAACCTGAAAGAGCTCCCAATGGCCAAAGCTGGAATAATTTGAACAAAAATGTAAACAAAGCATCTTTTTGGAAAATAAGTCAGAGTATAAAATAAATATATATAAGCCCACAGTGGCATAATAAATTACTATGCAAATAAATAAATGGGGAAATGCTATTCTTTACCCCTCTCTCTAGGAAATGAAGCAGTACTAAGCTTTCCAAATAATAGTGTGGAAAGGAAGATAAAGATGTCTTAGGACACAGCTCATCATCAGTGATAAATCATATTGATTGCATGTATCCTCTTTGAAATAAAATAAAATGACTAAGAAGGATACTTCACCTCTGTTATATCCTCCCAAATCTCTAACCTCAGTCTAGTCATAAAAAAAAAAGGTATCACAGAAAAACAAAATTGAGGACATTGTACCAAAATATCTGACCCACAAGCTTCACAGTTGTAATGTCATGAAAAATAAGGAGACCAAATGCAAAGTGGTATTCTATATTGGATCCTGACACAGTGGGAATTATTCTAAAATTTTTCAAGTTTTATTAAATAAAAATATATCATTTATAATCAAAATTATTGTATTAGAAGGCAACTTGAAGTTGTTTTGCATGCACATGAAACAATATTATGGATTTACATATGGTTGAATTTGAAGAGTCAGTGATAAAATGCAAATAATAATGCTATCCATACAAACTCTGTGTTTGTTTTTATGTTAAACTGGGTAAACTTCATCAATACTGACCTCTGTTTTCTCATTTGTAATCATGGTGAAGCTATACGGACTAGTTGTTTTCTAAAGCCCTTCCTACCTTTTCATTTTACGAAACATGATAGTGATAAGTGTCTTTTTAGAACATGCACTAAATAATTATTAAAATTAATCATGCAGATGTAGTTTGATATTTTCATAATGTACTTTTTTCCAATTATTTAGAAAATATTTCCTTTGTTGTCTTGTAGCACATAAATAATTATAAGATAGGATGGTGGTTTATGTGTGTTAGAAAATTAAAATGAGTATCTGAGTTTATATCCTTAATTTCCTGTTTCTTAGAAAAAAATACTGGAAGCATGTTAATTATTTTCTAGAGAACCACTAAATAAGCAAACAACTTGAAAGTTACATGACAGGAAAACTTTCAAAAGTATGAGGAATTTTTAAAAAGTCAGGCTAATGAATTATTGACTACTTTGTTCCCCTGATATAGTTAATTTCTTCTTGATTGAATATGCATAGTATGTGGGTATAAGTGTACTGATCTGTGAGAGAGAGTGAGAGTGACTAAATACAGAAGACCTAATACTACTGAAACAAGTTTATTTGAACACTTATTCCACGTAGACATGTGTAGTCTGATCATATATGAGTCTCACATATGGGGATACAAATCCACTTATATTTTATCAGTGTAGTGCATACATTTGGAGAAAGACTTTTTACCACTGTGAGATGTGAAAGGAAATTTGAGAAATGCATTTTTGGTACCTACATATTGGAGTTCCTGTGAAATACTGATAGTTTATAGGGACAATGCATCTGAAATCAGTTTTCTTAGAGTTATCCAGAATTAATAAACTCTCTTTACAGAATTAATAGGCTGTCCCTCAGAGCCTACATAAAAGGGTCATCTTTTTGGCTATATAAAATCACCCATTTTCAGGTAAAAAACAAACAAACAAACCAAAAAACCCAAAATGCATCTTTTTTTTTTATATGAGCCCTATACAAAATCAAGAATGGGTTAGTAATAGAGAAAACATTTATACTTGAGATGGCATTTATTTAAAAAAATATTTGGCTTCAAAATCTGAGGCAACTTACCCTCTGAGAAAACAAGTTCAGAATTTGGACCATGACCCCACCACACTCTAGTACCTCTCCAGCCCCTCAGCAGTTTTTTGGCTGGTTTCTCCTCAATTCCTGGTTTTGCCTCGTTGCCGTGTCCCACGGCTCATCCATTCAACATGAGTTTTCATCTATTTTCCCTCCCTAGATGATTCCATCCAAACACACTTTAAAAAGTGTGATCTAAAGACTTATGGTTCCAAATGTATATTTCCAGTTGAGCCATTTCCCATGGACTCCACATACATTTATCCCAGTTGCTTACTTGAAGACTCCATTTGGATATTTAATAGACATATTGAATTTAACTTGTCTAAAACCAAACTCCTTATCTCTCTCCCAAAGGTATTTTACCTGCAGTTTTCCTTATCTTGGTAGATGCCAGCAATGCTTTCAAAGTGTCTAGATCAGAAAATTTACTGCCACTCTTGCCTCACTCCTTTATTCCATTCCTCACACCCAATACTGCAGACCATTGTTTTGGCTCTGCCTTCAAAATATACCTAACCCAACCATTATGCTTTGTCTTCAGTTTTCCCTCCTGGCTCAAGCCATTGTCATTTCTTGCTTGGGTTATTGCAATAGCTTTCACTCTCAACTCATTTTGGTTTACACTTAATAAAGCAGCTGAGTCACATCATATCTCTCCTTTTCCCTAGGGTACCCGGTTCTTTGTACGTCCTCTGATTTCTTTTTCTAATACACCATCTGCTTGCCAATTGACACCAGTCACACTGACCTATTCTTCCAACTTTCCCCCAAACTTCCTGTCTCCTAAATTAGTTCCTCAAACTCAATCAATAATTCTGCTTTCACCTAGCTCATTTAATTTCCTCTTTGTTAGATCTTATATAAAATTAAAATACAATTTAAAAAATACTGTGTCTCTGAGAAACAAACTGAGGGTTTAGGAGGGGAGGGGGGTGAGGGGATGGGTGAGCCTGGTGGTGGTGGGTATTAAGGAGGGCAGGTATTGCATGGAGCACTGGGCGTGGTGCATAAACAATGAATTTTGGAACACTGAAAAGAAATAAAATAAAATGAAATGAAAATAAATAAATAAATAAATAATAACCATTCTGAACCCATAGAACCATAGAACCATTCCTTTTTTAACTTTTAGTACAGTATTAAATAAAGCACATGAGATACTCAATATTTTATTATTAAAAAATACTGTGTAGGGGCGCCTGGGTGGCTCACTGGGTTAAAGCCTCTGCCTTTCACTCGGGTCATGATCCCAGGATCCTGGGATCGAGCCCCGCATCGGGATTGAGCCCCACATTGGGATCGAGCCCCACATCGGGATCGAGCCCCGCATCGGGCTCTTTGCTTGGCAGGGAGCCTGCTTCCTCCTCTCTCTCTCTCTCTGCCTGCCTCTCTCCCTACTTGTGATCTCTGTCAAATAAATAAATAAATAAAATCTTTAAAAAAAAAAAATACTGTGTAAAAATCACTTCCTCAAACACAAACAGCATTCCCCCACTTCCGGGCACTTGGCTGCTCTCTTTCCTAAAATGGTCTCCCAAGATGTCCTCACAGTTTGTTCATGCTCCTCTTTCCTGCCCTTTGCCAAACATCACTTTCTCCATGAGATCTTCCCTGGCCAGTTTATATAAAACTGTAATGTTCTCCACACTCCGCATTATGCTTTTTTGCGCTTTTTTTTTTCCTCTAGCACATATCACGATGCAGTATAGCATACATTTTATTAACTTATTTTGCTAATTTGTGTTATCTCTACAAGAATATTTTCTTTTTCTGAGGGAAGGGATTACTGTTTATGTTTATTCACTGCTTTAACAGAGTTTCCGCCACACATTAAAAATGCACCACATTCATGATGAACAAATACATTGACTAAAACCAAAGGGAATGTTTTTTGGAGTGATTAAGGGATTCAAATATGTGATAAGAGTATTCTATGAACTCGATTGGTGAGAATGTTGCCCAGTTGAATACAGTGGTTAGCCTCTGTCTATTGTATAGAGATGAGTATAACACAGGGTTGGCAACTGGGTGGATTCAAACTCTTTAATTTATATTTCTAAGCCCTAAACCCTCAGAGAGGCATCATTGGGGAATTTCTTAGTCCAACTTTATAAAAAGTAAATAAGTCCATTTGAGAAACCTAGAAATCTTATTTCATGTTAATTGTCTAATTTAGTATTCAGGTTGGAGTCACAAGGTTTTTTGAAAAATGGGTCAAAAAAGGATAAATTAGTTTCATTACTAACAAGAATACTTAGCTAAATAGCAGTTTTGCTTTAGGCTTCTAATTAAATCTCCTTGATGTGATATTATGTTGCTTCTTTCTATAGCCTTGTTCCTTCGCTGATTGCCCTTAATCTATTATTGATCACTGAAAATTCCTCCTTAACCTTCCTATCTCTAAAATCAATTTCTCAAATCCAATCAATAATTCTGTGTTCAGTTAGCTTCCTTCATTTCTACATTGCCAAGATTTTCCCCCCAATTTAAAATTAAATTTCAAATTACCTTGTAAAAATTCTAAAAATTAATATATCTCATTGTATATATCATTTCAGAAGGCCAAAAATGAATAGGGCAGATTCTTTTCCTTTGGTTAACTTTTCAAGAATATAGTGTATCATTAATTTACTCTTGTTTTAAACACTCTTAATTTTAACATCTTTATACTCTGCAATGTATTTTTATGTTGAATTTACTAGGACAAGTAAGTAGTATGTCCCAACAATAGGGTTTGATGAAAAATTTATGTAAAAGAAGAGCAGTTAAGAGGACCCTGAAATACCTTAGTGTATTCTTGTCCAATGACTCCACTCTTTTGATTCACGTGCACAGATATAAGTTCATTTTAGAAATACTTAGAAGCTCATGTGCAGATATGCATTTTTCTATTTAGCCAAGTGAAAATCACCATATCATGAATGAAACACAGTTAACTGTTAATAAACTCTACATGAAAAACTGTTGTCATTTTATCATATGCCACTGTTACAAATCTTATTTATACTAGTCCTGATGCCATACTATTTCATTCTTTCTTTTCTTTTATTTATTTTTTCCACTTTTGAATCTTTAGCCACAAAATAGAAAACTGAAAGCTGTTTAGTGGCATTCCAGTATAATGCTTTCATTTATAGTTGAAACAAGGAAATTGAGTACAGTGATATTGCCTGCTCTGGGTGACCATTTTACTAGCAGATATATCTATAGCTTACATGTTCTTATTCTTGCCCAGTATTATCTGCATAGTAAACAAAGCCTCAGACTTTCCTTAAACACAGAAATGGAGAATCCAGATTCATTCCTGTTTCTTGTTAATCAATATATATATTCTGTTGCATATAAAATATTTTGCTGATATTTTATCACTGCATTATCTGTTAAATGTCTACAACACTGTATTTATCCAGCATATATGACTAGTGTCAAGTGTAAATATTATTTCTACTAAAGAAATATTAAAACGTTATACAGAAAACTTTGAGATGTGCACAGTGCTTCATATTTTATTTTATTTCTTTACAAGGAATAGTGCTTCATATTTTAAATAATAATAAGTTAGAGTCAGAATCCTAATAGTACCACTTAAATATTAATAGAGATTGTGTGCATATCCAAAAACTCACTTGGAGAAATTTAATACTCGAGTTTAAAAGTAAGAAGAAGCAAATTAAAACATAATTGTGATAAAACAAAGTGCTTTATTAATAATTTAAAATGTATTATTTTAGTGATATGAGAACTATTTTAAATTGCCACAATTGTTCTATAAAATATGAAATAGACTTTAAACCTAAGTGAAAAAAATCTGTATATCATTCTAAATAAAATTTTCAGAGATAAGCAAATGCAATAATATGCAAATAAATATTTTTAAACATAAGTTGTCTACTGAAACAAATATATCTTTTTCCAAACATTAAACTAGATCTTTAATTCTCTATAAACATTGCTTCTACTATAATGTTTACATTGATTTCATGAGATAATTATGATATAAGTATCATATAAATGAAAGCATTGTATCCCCTCATGCATATTTACTGACAAAATAAAATGTCTTCCAAATTCAAGTTTTAAAATGCCCCAAATTTATTACTACTCCATTTCTGAGAAGAAAATATGCATAAATGATTATTCATTCTTTGAATTTTCCTCCTCAAAAAATAATTCACACTCTACATATTAAAGGAGCAGAACAACTTATAGTTTGAAATCACAGAAAAAGAAATATGGACATATCTTGTCAAGTGTTAGCACACACTATTTTTTGCTTTTACGGGCATATGCATCCAGTAATACATTCTGTGTTTTATGAAGGATGGTGTATATGACACTCTGTTATCACCGCCTTCCAAACGTTCACTTAGTACTAGAGTATTCCTGTGCACAAATAACCAATTAACATAATTACTACTGACCTGTTACCTTCATACATTACGTTGAAGTGTTGAATAGGTAATGAGTTTAAAAGTAAAATTCAAAACAGACAAATAATATCACTAAAAAATTTCTCCTTCTTCCATTCTGTAACTCACCTGATCTTTCTGCAGCATCACATTCCTCAGGTCACTGTTACCATCTTCCTTCCAGAATTTTTTTCTCCTAAATATAAGTGCATGAAAATACTCTTCTTTCCCCCTTAGTATATTATATAAACTCTTCTCTTCCTCTGTTTTCCACTAGCTAATAATATTTTTTGGAGCCCATTTTCATCTTTTAATAGCTTCATAGAATTCCAGATTATAGATGTACCATAATTTTCAGTTAGTTCCCAGTGATGTGATTTTAATTCTCCCCTTCATTCTGGGCCAGCCATTGTTTGTACTTCTATCAAAACAGAATACAGTGGGGGCGCCTGGGTGGCTCAGCGGGTTAAAGCCTCTGCCTTCGGCTCAGGTCATGATCCCAGGGTCCTGGGATCGAGCCCCGCATCGGGCTCTCTGCTTAGCTGGGAGCCTGCTTCCTCCTCTCTCTCTGCCTGCCTCTCTGCCTACTTGTAATCTCTATCTGTCAAATAAATAAATCTTAAAAAAAAAAAACAGAATGCAGTGGACGTGACTGTATGTGACTTCAGAGGAGAGATTACAAGAAGAAATACAGTTTCCTTCTTTTATTCTCTCTTTTCTCTTCCCTCTCCATCTCTCTTCTTGCTTTTGCTCCTCACTTGTCTTTGGATTCTCAAGATCATATTTAGAAAGAAAATTTACTAAACCACAGTAGAAGGAAGAAGTATTTCATAGATCCAGTCTAGAGTAAGAAGAATTTATTCCTGAGTGATTTTCTCCAAAATTTTCAGGGTGCTACTCTTGTACTCTTTTCTATATGTGAGATTTATCTTTTATGAAAAGTTCTACTGGACTATGCTAACAATGGCTAATTAGAATTATTGCCAAAATCATTCAGGAAAAAAATGTTTTTGGGGACGGGAGGAAGATAAGCATCATGTCTGATTTATTTGCAAAGGCCCTGAATATGGAGGTTAAACAATACTGAAAATGAGAGAGGGAGTGGTCACAAACAGACTTATTCCTGTAAAAAATGGTGTTTGAAGGTGGCAAAGGGCTTCAGTGGATGAAGTCTACAAACCAATAAATATACAGAAAGGCCAAATTATTATAATTACATAACTTATAATAGTTTTGAAACCACTTGCACTTGAAACACATTCAGAATTTCTTGCATATGCTCTCATTATTCTGAAAATGATATTTAAATGCTCCTTCCAGTGAACATTGAAGATAGTATAGTCTTGTTTGGCAAAATATCTCATGTTTAAAAGAAACAAAAGTGTGTTTTTCTTAACAAATGTTATTAAGTAGGTGAAAAGATTAAGACAATGGAAAACAACAGTCCAAAAATGTGGGCAACTTTATTTTGATAGATTACTGCTTGTCTTCTTTATGGAGTTAAAATGTTTTTTCAGGGTTACAATTCTCCTGCCTCCCTTGGAATTGCCACTGCTCATTTAAACTACATGCTTGATAACTTTTCAACTTACCTGAAAGGTACTTCTTTTGCAAAGCGATACACTGAGGCAAAATCAATCTTCTTAATGGCTAGGTGACTGTGCCACCTCAGTTGGCGTTACAGGTTATTTAGCATAAACATATGTGTTCTCATTAAGAGCCATTGTTCCTGAAAATATAATGACTCACCAGTGGAAGAAATTTTGTTCATAAATCTGAAGCTAATTTCTCCAGTGCACTCTCTATATGCCTACTTGTGAGACTACACAAATGTCACTCATAAAATAAAATTATGTATGAAGAATACATATAATAATTTATGTGATTTTTCTTCTTACCAACATATTACAAAATCTATCTTATAGCAAAGAAGGCAAAATTGGCTTTGAATGTTGTTCTTACAACATGTTACTTACAAGATGTTACTTACAAGAGAACTCAAACAACATATAAATATCACTTAACTGATATGGATATGACTTTCCTAGATAAAATAATATACTTCATATTTTTCTATTTTTAGTTTTCCCTGTTTTTTAAAATTGGATATAAATAGAGTTGAAATTGTGGGTTTAAGTCGATAGTATTTACCACACTTAATGGTCTCCATGAACTATTCAGTTAATTCTATCCAGCTAGCTACCCCAAGGCTTCATTCTAAATATCAGAGATAGAATAGAAATCTAGACACATGTGAAAGGATCATTGAAAATGTGCAAGTGCTACTGGATAATAGTCCATATTCACATTCTTGTTAATTTGATCAATGTCATGGTCTTTAACCTTGGAAAACAAAATATAAAAATAAGAATAAAAAACAACACAATCACCTAGTAAGTATTATACATGTTACCTTAACCAGCTGAGCAATTTTTATTATCTTCCTCACTTGAAGAACAATTATTTTGTATCTCTATTGTGTCACTTTTTCTACTCCTGAATTTTGCATTTCTACAGTTGACTTATGTGAAAATCTTTAAAAGATTATTGTCCCTTTAAGTATAATAGTTAAATTTTTATCAGATTCTTACATCTGTAATATTTCCCTTCAACTTCTAAAATGTTGGCTACAATATAGCCAAATAAGTTAAAAAAGGTAAAAGAAAGTACTAATTCAATCTAAAACAAAGTCACTAATTTAAAGTGTTAATTTATAAGGGATTGACAATTTATGTTTTAAAATATGCTTTATACCGAGCTTTATTACAAATAGTTATTTAAAAAACCTAGCAAGAATTTCACAGTAAAAGTTCCTTAGGAAGATAAAAACAAGTAGATGAAGAATGTTTGCCTAACCATCCATGAAATAGGCATGTATATCGTACTTAAGAGCAAGTGGATACCACCAGCTTATATCAGTTGTTATTGAGGTGCAATACGAGTGACTGATGTAAGATGTCACCATAGGGAGGACAGGATTTTGTGGATAAATCAGGAGAAAGTTTCTCAAGGGAATATAAATCATTTCATAGCTTAATTCCTATGGAGGAGACAGAGTAATCTAGAAGAAAGAAATTACAGCTACAAGTAATAATCCTATTTAAAAGTTAAGGATGTATGCTATTATAACTTTTTTTAAATACTATTTACAACTTATATTTAAAAAAAAATTAAACAAGACTTTATCTCATCCTAAAAATACTATTAGAAATTTTAAGTGCTTATGATCGGAGTTGGTGTTGATTCTATTCAAATGACTGTTGTTTTGATAAAATAATCACTTAATAATCCCCAATCCTGACAAATAAAATTTTTGAGAGATTTAAGAGAATGGTTCAGTCAAAAGGCAGGATATGAACAGCAACATGCAGATGTTCGATTAACATTGAAAATATATTTAACCTTAGTACTCATCAAAGAAAAATAAATTTTAAGAAATTAAATAACAAAATTTGGGGCACCTGGGTAGCTCAGTGGGTTAGGCCTCTGCCTTTGGCTCAGGTCATGATCTCAGGGTCCGGGGATCGAGCCCCACATTGGTCTCTCTGCTCAGCGGGGAGCCGGCTTCCCCCTCTCACTCTGCCTGCCTCTCTGCCTACCCGTGATCTCTCTCTCTGTCAAATAAATAAATAAAATCTTAAAAAAAATAACAAAATTTATTTTTCTAATTGGCAAAGAGTGGATGAAATAGATACACATGCCCTAGTGGTAAAATTTAATTATAATACAATTCTGATTAATGTAAGTTTCAGTATATACGTATTATAGACGATCATATAGTTTGGTACAATATGATTCTTCCTGTCATAATGAACTACTAAGACAGTTGGTTAAACTATTTTTAAGAATTGGAATGGCTTAAAAAAAAAAAAAAAAAGAATTGGAATGGCCTAAAGGCCACCAATCAAAAAATCTCATAAGTTACATACCTCAATAAAATTAAGTATTTTGAAGCTACAAAGAATCTCTTTTAAAGGCTCAGTAATGAATAACAAGGAAATGCTTATGACATTCTGGTAAATGAATGCTATACACTATAGTACCTATACTGTATACTACAAAATACTATACCATAGTAATATAAAAAACTAATCAGTATACTGAAATACTATGCTATAGTATTTTATATTAAATAAAATGTACTATCCCATTCTAAGTGTGCATATACATATATTAAAATCTGTATATGAATTTACTTATATATATATGTGTATATTTATATATAAATTAGGAGAATATATTTCGAATTAACACTGCTTACCGCTGGAAGTTATATGGATAGAGACTATATTTTATTTTCATTAGTGTAAGATTTGACTCTCATAAATTTGCCCCTGGAAAAGATAAGACCCTCACTGATATTTTAGCAAACCCCAGTCTGACCTTCTTCAAATGTGTCTCATCCCCAAGAGCAGGTAGTCTACAGGGTGCAAGTTTTATTTGCAAGATATAAACAGCTTATACACTCAGGCTGAAATAGTGAGTAAAGTCCTGTGGTGGGTGAAAACATTATGAGTAGAAAGAGAAAGGGATCAATGGATGATTGACAAAGGGAGACAACTTCCCCCATGGCACTGCATTTTGATAAGGAACTCTGATGATCCAAAAATTCTAATTTTTATCTTGGTTTCAGGTTATTAGGAAAATATAATTGCAAACATATGATGATGCAGTCTACTACACTTAAGTTTTCCAAATATTGATACATACAGGTTTTATTGACATAACAGGTAGGAAGATAATATGTTAAAATATTAAACACATAAACTCTAATTTTAAGACAATCCTAAATACTCAGGGAGTAGATTACCCCAGGAATGGAAAGAGTGGATTTTCAACCCTCAAAATCTCGAAAACTTGGAATTTGGGGTTTGGGTAAACAGAAGTTTGCAAAATTCTTCCAGATTCCAAGTCAACACAGCAAGAGCTAAATCTGGACAACTCAGATCATAGAATTCCCTTTTGTGCCAGTAAGGATCAAGTTAGAAGACTAAGGTCAACCAAGGACACAAGCTTCTGATACTTTAAGGGTGTGAAAAAGAAAGAAAAAGGAGAGAAGGAAGTGGTCAGTGTTGTGGTAGATGAGTGAGGACAATGTTAAGAATAATTTAGGGTTTCTGCCCCCACAACCTTGTTCTCATTTTAGACCTCTGGTGCCAAAATAACTGACGACACAGCGGTACACATCGTTAAACAGGGTAACCAGGCTTCTGGGACTACTCTTGCTTCTTAGGAAGCCTGGAGAGCTTCAGGACTTCCTGCAATATCTTACCCCTGCTCAGAGTTGACCAGAAAGTAGCTAACTTGAGAAACAATAAGCTGGCGTTGCAAGGAGGGGCCCAATGCAGATAGAGGGTGTGTCAGACTCCAGGTGGATTGTAGGTAGACTCAGCGTGAATAGGGAGGCTTCCTGAGTTAAGAAGCCTAACAAAGAAGAACCTAGTGAATGAAAGACATTTTTCTGCCACTATATTGCCAATTGATACTGGGAACCCTATGCACCACCAAAACAGTCTTGCCACAAGACTCATACGGACCACACTGATACTATCTTAGAGAAAAGGTGAACAAAAAGAAATTGTAAATGACAGATATATGATATGTAATGTAATTACATGGTATGTAATTAATGTAAATAACAAATACATGATATGTAATGTAATGACATTACATGTAATTAATGTATTACATTAATACATGAGGATTCAGCACTTAACAAAAGATCTACTTAAATTATTGCATTAGACTATACTTCAAAAGATTAGGATTTGAAAATCCATGTTTTAATTTAAACTTTGTTGGTCTAGATAGTGGTAGTCTGTGTTATATTTTCTGCTGGGTTCAAAGTCATCTGAAATAATTCAGTTGCTATTATCAACAATTGAACTCCAGGAACTGAGTTCAGTTAGGTATTGATTAAAATTACTACGAGGAGGGCTGCTCCACGTTCTGTCTCTTTATGTTTTAATGTCTTATCAATACCTGGGGTTATTATGCTAATGAGCATTATAAATGATAGAAATGGATTTCCTTTTGGGATATCAGGGCTGGCTATGTAATTTGTGAGGCCCAAAGCAAAACAAACAAACAAACAAACAAACAAAAAACAAAGGAGGGGCACATTGTTTAAAAATTAAGAATTTCTAGACAGTTTAACATCAGACATTAAATTAAAGTTGGGCCTTTTTGAGCATGAGGCCCTTTAGGCCTGCATAGGCCACACATCCATGAAGTTGTTGGTCCTGATACAAAGCGAAGGTCAAGCAAATCTTTATTTCGTGCCAAGCGTGGAGAATCAAACTAACCGTCAAACCGACCAGTCGGGGCTGTGCCTTACAGAGATGGGGGCCCCTCCCTGCCTTACAGACTAACTTTTATAGAGCAAAGGCCATGTGGTTGAGCCTGGCCACACACAGGTGGCCAATGAGATTGCAGCACACAGAGAAAGTTCCACAGTCATGCTAGGTCCCACACAGGTGGCCAATTGAATTACAATTCACTCCATAGTAGCTACTTGAGCTAGCCTATCACCTTGGTCAGAATTGGCACCCAAAAGGCGGGGCCCACACTCCTTGGTAGCTAGGGAGACAGTATGCATGCTTTACTGATTGGATGTCTCCCCCTAACCCAACTCATCCCTGCATTCCAGCTGTTATCTCCACCTGACCTGATCCACCCTTGCATTTGTGCTTTGTTCCTGGGACTGGTTTCCTGGACTTGCTTTTAAATAAGTTCCCCTGGTGGGGGGGAGAGCAGGGTCAATTTAAGTTTTACTGCATAAACAACAAAATGGCTGTTCAACCGGTGTGGGGCTGCTCTGGCTAAATAGGCCCCTACAATTAAAATGTATTCAGACTTCAGTAAATAAATGAGAGTAGAAGGAGCAAGCCTTTCTTTAGGAAACATTCCAATCAATACCTGTTGATAATCTACCTCCCTCATTAGGAAGAACTTAATCTCTTTATTGGCCCCATGCCTGAGCTGGACTTAGGGACAGGTTTTGAGGAAAGAGAGTAGGAAAAGGGAGAAACAGTAACTTCATAGAGAGAAATCTGGCAAAAACAACCTTAGCCAATGATCAAGTTAAATGTCACCAATGATAAGTCATGAGGGTATCACATACCACTGATATGATTTGATGAGAGGGAGCTTCATCTTTGTGGCATTCTTTCTCCAAATATATGGCTTCAGGCTAATCATGAGATATGCAGCAGACAAACTCAAATTTAGATGTATTCATCTGACTAGTACTGCTCAATACTGTCAAGATTATTAAAAAAAAAAGATTAAAGAAAAGGAAGACAAAAATTATGATAAACTACCTTCAACAACTTTAAAGATTTAAGGATGAATATTGTTCTGGGGGGAAAGGATGAGGGAACAGAAGGCAAGCTGAAGACAAAGCACAAGCCTGACACCAGCAACCTGCCCCATTCCTGGGTGGGACATGTGTGATGTTATTCCAGGAATATCCCAACTGTCTTGGTGTTAATGCCTTGCTAAAGGGGAAAAACAACCTTAACTTGACAGGGGCAAGGCCTCAGGTATTTTATAGGTCCTCTTTAGCATGTGAAATTTCTTTTGAAATCTTTTTCCTTACCTCCCCCAATCCCATAGTATATAATCAGCTACCCCTCACAACACTGGGGCAGCAGCTCTTTCTACTCATAGGTCCTGTCCCACTGTTTAATAAGCCACCATTTTGTATCCAAACCCCGCCTCCAAAACAAACAAACAAAAAATATGATAACCAGAAGAGAATAAGAGGAAGTGATGTACTACATGCAAAGTGGGATCCTGGAAAAGTAAAAGAACATTAATGGTTTAATGTTTGGTTTAATCCAAATAAAACCTGATTTCAATTAGCAGTACTGTACAAATGTTGGTTTCATAGTTGGACAAATGTGCCCTAATGATAAAGTTTTAGAATATAAGTGAGGTTCAGTGGAGTAGAGTCTGGAGTTGATGACAAGAAAGAATTCTTGAGAAGTCTTGGTGCAAAATGGTTTATTAAGACACAGGGACAGAGGGCAGGACCCATGGGAAAGAGCTTCTGCACCCAGGGTTGTGAGAAATAGCCCATTATATGCTTTCAAGCTGGGGGGTTTAGGAATTTTGGAAGCAAGTTTTCCAGGACCTTGAGGGGATAGCTGTTGTTGGGAAAAGGTCATTTATTAGCATCTAATAAAACATTAGTCATGAGACCCTTCAGATGTATATCGGTGGGCTATATGCTTGAGGATGATTGCCAGGGCGTATCTTGGAGGGTTTAGAGATGAAGTTTCCAAAGGAATTTTTATAAGTTAAAGTAGAATTACAGGATTGTGGTTGGGGTTGGGGATTTGTCAGGCTCTGATTGCCCTTAGCAAAGTATTAACATTGAGGCATTTCTTGGAGGAATGTCACTCTGCCTGTTTCAAGGACTTGTCAGTGGGTTCTAGGTAATAAGTCAATTTAATAATTTTTCTTCTGCCTTTGTTTCCCACATCAATAGTAATGTATGATGTTAATATTACAAAGAAATGAATGAAGGGAGTATAGGAACTCTCTATTCCCTTTGCAAATATGAAATTATTAAAAAAGTAAAAAATCAATAAAACTGGATTCTAAATTATTGATTTATAACTTTATTGTTTGTAAATCAATTATTCAAAATGTGTGGATTGTCTTAGAATAGTGACAAGACATCTCTTCACCCTAGCATGAACAGCATATAAAACAAGATATGGATAATAGTCTGGGTTTAATCACTAAATAGTCATGTTTCATAGTCATATGGCACCAGAGGGTTAGAGAATGCTTGGTGTCCTGGCTGATACTTGCTGACCTCTGTTGCTAGAATATTGTTACATTTGTCTCCATGACCTTTTAATTTTTTTTTCTGTTTTATTTCCATTTTATTTATTTTTTCAGCGTAACAGTATTCATTGTTTTTGCACAACACCCAGTGCTCCATGCAAAACGTGCCCTCCCTATTACCCACCACTGTTCCCCCAACCTCCCACCCCTGACCCTTCAAAACCCTCAGATTGTTTTTCAGAGTCCATAGTCTCTTATGGTTTGCCTCCCCTTCCAAATTTTTTTTTTTAATAAACATATAATGTATTTTTATCTCCAGGGGTACAGGTCTGTGAATCACCAGGTTTACACACTTCACAGCACTCACAATAGCACATACCCTCCCCAATGTCCATAGCCCTCTCCCCCTCTCCCAATCCCACCTCCCCCCAGCAACCCCCAGTTTGTTTTGTGAGATTAAGAGTCATTTATGGTTTGTCTCCCTCCCAATCCCATCTTGTTTCATTTATTCTTCTCCTATCCCCCTAGCCCCCCATGTTGCTTCTCCATGTCCTCATATCAGGGAGATCATATGATAGTTGTCTTTCTCCGATTGACTTATTTCACTAAGCATGATACCCTCTAGTTCCATCCACGTCATCGCAAATGGCAAGATTTCATTTCTTTTGATCACTGCATAGTATTCCATTGTGTATATAAACCACATCTTTTTTATCCATTCATCTGTTGATGGACATCTAGGTTCTTTCCATAGCTTGGCTATTGTAGACATTGCTGCTATAAACATTCGGGTACACGTGCCCCTTCGGATCACTATGTTTGTATCTTTAGGGTAAATACCCAGTAGTGCAATTGCTGGGTCATAGGGTAGTTCTATTTTCAACATTTTGAGGAACCTCCATGCTGTTTTCCAGAGTGGTTGCACCAGCTTGCATTCCCACCAACAGTGGAGGAGGGTTCCCCTTTCTCCGAATCCTCGCCAGCATCTCTCATTTCCTGACTTGTTAATTTTAGCCATTCTGACTGGTGTGAGGTGATATCTCATTGTGGTTTTGATTTGTATTTCCCTGATGCCGAGTGACGTGGAGCACTTTTTCATGTGTCTGTTGGCCATCTGGATGTCTTCTTTGCAGAAATATCTGTTCATGTCCTCTGCCCATTTCTTGATTGGATTGTTTGTTCTTTGGGTGTTGAGTTTGCTGAGTTCCTTATAGATTTTGGATACTAGCCCTTTATCTGATATGTCGTTTGTAAATATCTTCTCCCATTCTGTCAGTTGTCTTTTGGTTTTGTTAACTGTTTCCTTTGCTGTGCAAAAGCTTTTGATCTTGATGAAATCCCAATAGTTCATTTTTGCCCTTGCTTCCCTTGCCTTTGCCGTTGTTCCTAGGAAGATGTTGCTACGGCTGAGGTCGAAGAGGTTGCTGCCTGCATTCTCCTCAAGGATTTTGATGGATTCCTTTCTCACATTGAGGTCCTTCATCCATTTGGAGTCTATTTTCGTGTGTGGTGTAAGGAAGTGGTCCAATTTCATTTTTCTGCATGTGGCTGTCCAATTTTCCCAGCACCATTGATTGAAGAGGCTGTCTTTTTTCCATTGGACATTCTTTCTTGCTTTGTCGAAGATTAGTTGACCACAGAGTTGAGGGTCTATTTCTGGGCTCTCTATTCTGTTCCACTGATCTATGGAAATAAAGGCCTTAAATGACACACTGGACCAGATGGACATCACAGATATATTCAGAACATTTCATCCCAAAGCAACAGAATACACATTCTTCTCTAGTGCACATGGAACCTTCTCCAGAATAGATCACATCCTGGGTCACAAATCAGGTCTCAGATTTTAAAAGATTAGGACCATTCCCTGCATATTTTCAGACCACAATGCTCTGAAGCTAGAACTCAATCACAAGACGAAAGCTGGAAAGAATCCAAATACATGGAGACTAAACAGCATCCTTCTAAAGAATGAATGGGTCAACCAGGAAATTAAAGAAGAATTGAAAAAATTCATGGAAACAAATGATAATGAAAACACAACAGTTCAAAATCTGTGGGACACAGCAAAGGCAGTCCTGAGAGGAAAATATATAGCGGTACAAGCCTTTGTCAAGAAACAAGAAAGGTCTCAAGTACACAACCTAACCCTACACGTAAAGGAGCTGGAGAAAGAACAAGAAAGAAACCCTAAACCCAGCAGCAGAAGAGAAATCATAAAGATCAGAGCAGAAATCAATGAAATAGAAACCAAAAAAAAACAATAGAAAAAATCAATGAAACTAGGAGCTGGTTCTTTGAAAGAATCAATAAGATTGATAAACCCCTGGCCAGACTCATCAAAAAGAAAAGAGAAAGGACCCAAATAAATAAAATCATGAGTGAAAGAGGAGAGATCACAACCAACACCAAAGAAATACAGACAATTATAAGAACATACTATGAGCAACTCTATGCCAACAAATTGGACAATCTGGAAGAAATGGATGCATTCCTAGAGACATATAAACTACCACAACTGAACCAGGAAGAAATAGAAAACCTGAACAGGCCCATAACCAGTAAGGAGATTGAAACAGTCATCAAAAATCTCCAAACAAACAAAAGCCCAGGGCCAGACGGCTTCCCAGGGGAATTCTACCAAACATTTAAAGAAGAACTAATTCCTATTCTCCTGAAACTGTTCCAAAAAATAGAAATGGAAGGAAAACGTCCAAACTCATTTTATGAGGCCAGCATCACCTTGATCCCAAAACCAGACAAGGATCCCACCAAAAAAGAGAACTACAGACCAATATCCTTGATGAACACAGACGCAAAAATTCTCGCCAAAATACTAGCCAATAGGATTCAACAGTACATTAAAAGGATTATTCACCACGATCAAGTGGGATTTATTCCAGGGCTGTAGGGTTGGTTCAACATCCGCAAATCAATCAATGTGATAGAACACATTAATAAAAGAAAGAACAAGAACCATATGATACTCTCAATAGATGCTGAAAAAGCATTTGACAAAGTACAGCATCCCTTCCTGATCAAAACTCTCCAAAGTGTAGGGATAGAGGGCACATACCTCAATATTATCAAAGCCATCTAAGAAAAACCCACCGCAAATATCATTCTCAATAGAGAAAAACTGAAAGCTTTTCTGCTAAGGTGAGGAACACGACAGGGATGTCCATTATCACCACTGCTATTCAACATAGTACTAGAAGTCCTAGCCTCAGCAATCAGACAACAAAAAGAAATTAAAGGCATCCAAATTGGTAAAGAAGAAGTCAAACTATCACTCTTCGCAGATGATGTGATACTATATGTGGAAAACCCAAAAGACTCCACTCCAAAACTGCTAGAACTTGTACAGGAATTCAGTAAGGTGTCAGGATATAAAATCAATGCACAGAAATCAGTTGCATTTCTGTACACCAACAACAAGACAGAAGAAAGAGAAATTAAGGAGTCAATCCCATTTACAATTGTACCCAAAACTATAAGATACCTAGGAATAAACCTAACCAAAGAGGCTAAGAATCTATACACAGAAAAATATAAAGTACTCATTAAAGAAATTGAGGAAGACACAAAGAAATGGAAAAATGTTCCATGCTCCTGGATTGGAAGAATAAATATTGTGAAAATGTCTATGCTACCTAAAGCAATCTACACATTTAATGCAATCCCTATCAAAATACCATCCATTGTTTTCAAAGAAATGGAACAAATAATCCTAAAATTTATATGGAACCAGAAAAGACCTCGAATAGCCAAAGGAATATTGAAGAACAAAGCCAAAGTTGGTGGCATCACAATTCCGGACTTCAAGCTCTATTACGAAGCTGTCATCATCAAGACAGCATGGTACTGGCACAAAAACAGACCTTTTAATTTTTTTTTCAGAGTTCATTCACAGACTGTTTTGTTAAATCAGTGTCACATATTTATTTGAATTCCTTTTGATTTATAATCTCAAAATCACATGAAAATCTATTGCTAAAAATTGTTTTGAAAATTCTATCAGTTGACAATCTGATCAGATTTTGATTTGAAATTTTTAGAGAGATGAAAAACATATTTTATCAAGTTACTTAGAGTCATTTAGTTTTAGTTTCTAAAAAGGAAAATTGCTTTACCAAGGCTTGCCAAATAACTATTAATTATGCCTGCTATTCTTTTTCATGGATGTAAAGGCACCACCACTTTTGACTGAATATCCCAGGACACAGCTGAAAAAGATGAAACACACTGTTAATTTCATATTTTTTTAAAGATTTTTATTTCTTTATTTGACAGAGGGAGAGATCACAAGTAGGCAGAGAGGCAGGCAGAGAGAGAGGGGGAAGCAGGCTCCCTCTTGAGCAGAGCCGAATGCGGGGCTCGATCCCAGAACCCTGGGATCATGACCTGAGCCGAAGGTAGAGGCTTTAACCTACTGAGCCACCCAGGCACCCCCACACTGTTAATTTCAATACACTTTCATCAATACAGTATTTTTGGTAAAATTTCATTGACTTTAATATGTTAGTTAACAGCAGGGAATTTCAATTTTAGTTTATTCAATTTGTGAAAAGTGTTTGCTATACAAATTGATTAGCAAAGCTTATCTCAATCAGTAAAATCATACATACTTTTTCTCAGAAATGGCATAACTCCACTTTCTTTAGTTTAAAATATGATGTTAATGGTGTATTATGGAAAACACTTAGAAATGATTAAACATTTTAGGGAAGATTAGCATCAAAATGATGAAGATATAATATAATTAATACATTCATTCATGTTAAGTTATAAAAAGGAGATAATCAGTAGTCCTTGTTTAATGAGTAATGATGTAATGCTTCACTAAAATTATGTTACCTATAAAGTATAAAATGTGCGGTATTATTAGTTAAGTATATACAAATTTGTTATTTTGTTTTGGAGGAAATAAGTGTTAATCACTTGTGAAAAATTAGAAATAACTCCACTAAATTTCCTTTAGTCATTATCAAATTTTCCCTACGTATTCAATGAAAGTTAAAATACATCATACTACTAAAACTAATTGGCCAGCAGTTAGCATGTAATTCTATTTTTGGTTAATAGCAGGTAGAAACATAATATTTATAAGATGAAAGAGGATGAGGATAAACTATAATTAGAGTACATATTTATGACATGATTTGATCAAATATATTTTAACTACTACATTAAATTATGCACAGTCTCAATAAGAAAGCATAGAAAATGTTATCTGTTAAGTTTTACCCACTGTAAAATGGAAGAAAAAAAAAAGATTGGTCCTTAAAAATATTCCAGTGAAAATTATACATATTAGTACCCCTAAAGTGTTTTTCCTTAAAACTAACTAAGACTCTAGGGATGAACATAACAAAAAAAAATGTTGACATTGGTAAAGGTGCAAAGAGCCATGGTTTGATGTTTAGTATTTCTTACCAGCATTCTCTTTGCTTTGTTCCCAGAACATCATCCCACATAAAAATCCATTCTTTGACAATTTGGGGGCACGGTAGAGGTGCACTTAGATGAAACTGTCATGATTCTCACAGCCAATACTCCAAATATATGTGATTCTAGATGATTTTCACAAAGGTCCTAATCCCTCATTCATAAGGCCATGCCTCACTCTCGATTGAAATGTTTGTAAAGCGATGAAATGCAAGAAACTTAAAAGATTTTTAAAGCCTGGATTAATTTTGAAACATAAAACAACTTTTCAAAATTTCCATTTCTTTTCTGCTATAGAGATTTTACACCCCTCACCAAAAAAATAAACCTCGTATGTTTGAGGTACAAATCCATACCTAATTCTCCAGGTGAGGGCCCATATACAATAGTAAGGAGACAATCCTGATCAAATAACCTATCTCTCCTCAGTCACTCCACAGTTGCCTCATGTAACCAGCAACTCCCAGTCATTCTCTCACTTACAGGATTCTGCTTTAGACTTTTCAGGGAAAAGTAATCAAAGTAGCCGAGTCAGACAGCTATAATTTTCTAGCTTTATTTAAGATTATATAGTGACCCACATCAGCTCATGTTTGCTGATTTATTGGTTCTTGATATAATGTCTAACCTCTAGACTATACTGTCTGAATCTTAACTAGCATTTTGAAAAAAAAAAAAATCTTACTATTAGTCTACATATCCCATCTTTTGTGTGCTGTTCAGGTCCATTTACCAAATAAAAGTAACTTTGACTTTTCTAACCTTTTTATCTAGCATATGCTATCTCACAAGGGTGCTGTACTGAACGGCCACACAAGTGATTAAAAAATTCAAGGTAAGGTCAAGCACTGCACAGAACTGCAGTCTTACTGCTTTACATATAATTCCCTCAAATATCATCTGCTACATTAGAAATGATCTTTTCAGACACTGTAACTGCTTCCAGTTTTGTATTTTTTCACATATTTTACTTATTTATTTATTTATTTGAGAGAGAGAGCACACAAGTAGGCAGAGCAGTAACAGACAGAGAGGGAGAAACAGGCTCCCCTCTGAGCAGAGAGCACAAAGGGGACCCTGGGGTCATGACCTCAGCTGAAGGCAGATGCTTAACTGACTATGCCACCCAGGAATCCCCAGCTTTGTGTTTTATGTCTAAAATTTCTTAGTCTCTATACACTAGAAATTTAACTATAGTCCTATTTTATATATATACATAATATATAATATGTATTATTCTCTTAATCATATATATATGATTTAATATATAATATATATTATTCTCTTAGAATCATGATACTAAAAATTATCCTCTTCCATGAAATGTCTATTTATCCAATCCTTCTCTTGTACACCCTTAAGTGATTTGTCTATATTCAGTTTCCTTATCATTTCCATTAATGAGACATTTAACAAGATATTTTGAAGAAAGACAAATTATGCCCACCAAGATATCCCATATGAAAAAGTTTCTTCACTTTACACTGTTCTACTAGGTTTTATATCAAATCATATTATCTGTTATTATTAATTCTACTAAGATAAGCAATCACTTTTTAGTGAATAATATATGTATGTTTGGAATCATTCATAAATTCTCATTCTATAGAGCACTCACAGTAGCACTTTAATACACTTGGAGAAAATGGTAATTTATAACAATGACCCAGAGTCAGTGTAGCATAACTTTATCTTTCATTGTTCATGAACTCCTCTGGTGTTTGTCATCTGATTTGAGTATGTATTTATACTAATAATAGAGTCCTAGAAATAAACCTATTCTCTAGGGAAAATATTGGTATTTGATATGTGATTTTGTGATTTGACATGTATACAATGAACTCTCCATTAGGAAATAGATTTATTTTTCTCAATACTTGAAAAATATTGCAAAATAATACATGAAAGATGCTTATTTACTTAGAAGTATTTGAGTATCAAACATTACAATAAAATAATTTCCCAGTTATTCTTTGTGGTTTCTCCAAGTTTAGATTTTCAAAAGAAGCAAGGGAAAGGATTTGTTATTTAAATTTCCTTGTGTCATAAAGATCAAAGCATTATCTAAATTTAACTAAAATTTCATTAGTCAAACTGATGGAATTGTACATCATAGAATATAATAAGCAGGCTGAAAGTGTATATAACTTTTCTTTGGGGAAAATATAACTCCAGAATTGTTCAGCTAACACTATTATTTTCATCTTCTAAAGATGCACAATGAGGTGGTGCCATAAAAAAGTAAATTTCATGCTGTCATTCTACCATTTTATTTCTGTTTTAAGATTTGACATGACTCTGTATTAAATTTTACAGAGGTATCTTTAACTCCTCCCTGATTCTTACTCTCCTTTCATCAAAATGTACTTTTAAGGGGATGAAAAATATTTGAAACATTAAAATTACAACAGAAGCAAGTCAGTCATATCATTGTTACAAGGAGGAACAACAGTATATCATAAAATAGCCAAGAAGATAATTCTAGGTATGACATATTTGGGCTCAGTGTGTTTTCATTTCATTTGCTTTTGTTTTATTCTGCTTAAATTCTATAAATTTAAGTAGAAATGGTGCTTCTTAAGAAAGAATGTTTAAACATTCGGGTACATGTGCCCCTTCAGATCACTATGTTTGTATCTTTAGGGTAAATACCCAGTAGTGCAATTGCTGGGTCATAGGGTAGTTCTATTTTCAACATTTTGAGGAACCTCCATGCTGTTTTCCAGAGTGGTTGGACCAGCTTGCATTCCCACCAACAGTGGAGGAGGGTTCCCCTTTCTCCACATCCTCGCCAGCATCTGTCATTTCCTGACTTGTTCATTTTAGCCATTCTGACTGGTGTGAGGTGGTATCTCATTGTGGTTTTGATTTGTATTTCCCTGATGCCGAGTGACGTAGAGCACTTTTTCATGTGTCTGCTGGGAGGGGAGGCGAACCATAAGAGACTATGGACTCTGAAAAACAACCTGAGGGTTATGAAGGGTCAGGGGTGGGAGGTTGGGGGAACAGGTGGTGGGTGATGGGGAGGGCACGTTTTGCATGGAGCACTGGGTGTTGTGCAAAAAGAATGAATACTGTTACGCTGAAAAAAAAAAATAAATAAATAAAAAGGGAAAAAAAAAATTAAAAAAAAATTAACAAAAAAAAAAAAAAAAAAGAAAGAATGTTTAAGATATAGAATTTAACTATTATATTAACTATTAACTATTTGCAGAAAGCAAAAGATCTTATAATACCAGAGAAATATAGAAACTGGAGTCAAGAGTTTACTATAATTATGTGGGGTCTAGAACCTAAGAAAATAGACACTTATAGGGCTTATATGTGGGTGGTCATGACTGCATGGGGTTTTCATACTGAAAAAATACTTGGGCTAGGTGAAAAACAAGTTTAAGAAATAAGGAAGGTGTTCTTTAACAGGGGAATGTATAGACAAATTGAAGTGAATCCATATAATAGAATACTATACTTGATTTTAAAAAATGAGTTATCAATATGCAAAGATATGGATGAATTTATATGCATATTGATCAGTGAAAGAAGCCAGTGTGAAGGGCATATATTCTAATATTCCATTGACATAACATTCTGGGAAAGACAAAGTATAGAGATGTTAGATTTGTGGCTGCAGAGATTCAGAGGTTGAACAGGTGAAGAATAGCAGATATTTTATGTTGGTACAAATATTGTGTAGGATATTTTAATGGTGGATACATCATTATATATAGTTTTCAAACACATAAAGCTTTATAGGCCAAAGTGAACCTTAACATATGCAGGTTTTTTTTTTTAAGTCATTTAAAAGGTCAAGAAATCCCAATATGGAATAAAAACTGTGAAAAGGCAATCTATTTGTATTACAAATGTATAATACTCCTTATGGAGAAGTGAAGTGGTAGGGGAAAAATGCTCTTCCAAGTAACTTTAGAAATAAGTAGAGTTTATAAAACTAAAGGCAAAATGAACTGTATACAATGTACTCCAGTTGGTAAAAGTTTTCCCACAGAGACAGAGGTTAAAGATTCTGATGTTACTGTACATATCTTGAAAAATTAATAGATTGTGGATGATGGAAATGAGGTTTTCTCACTGTTGGAGTGGTAATTTATAGACAAGCAAGGGGATGAGGCTAGAATTAACCATGTGGTAAGGGATGGATTAGAGTTGAAGACTCATCCTAAGCTTAACAAAACATGGTACATATAGAAATATTTTATAGATATGTGTATATACATGGGTTAATATGGATGCATATTTTCCTTTGTTCTGTCCACAGAGAGGGCCCAGAAGTAATGGCACTCCAGTAGAGAAAAAATATCTCCAGCCCTCAGATCTTGATTTCTCATACCATTCTACAATTAAAGGAACCAGAACAATTTGGATGGATAGCTAATTCTAGGACTGGAGCTGGAAATATACAAGACTCTGGATCATCTTTCAATGACAGAAAGAAAGTTCTCAAAGACATAATAATGGGTTATGTCAAAAGGACACGAGCCATCAGAAGGAGCTAAGTAGGCTTAAGGTGGGACAATTGGCTTAAGGTGGCAACACAATTAATAAAATAATACTAGATTATAAACCAAAGCATAAAATAAATATACATGGGTCCATACTGATTTAAATAATTTAGTAAATAATTTAGTAAATATTTTTTAGTAATAATTTAGTAAATAATTTAATAAAAAAAGGAAAAAGAAGAGATGCATTTTCTATGCATAAAAATTTCTAAAAATTATATAAATATTTTAATCTCAGGAGGAAAATTACTCCCTATGTGGTGGCTACATACAGTGTATGTATGTACATACATGTACATACAGTGTGTATGTATGTGTATGTACATATGTATATACAGTGGCTACTCCCACTCCCTATGTGGTGGTTACATACAATGACTTCCTTCCAATGAATATAGTATGGAAAGGGAGAAAAAAGAAGAGTAACTCTATAGTGAGAAAAATCTGACAAACATTAACTCAGCCAGGTCATCAAGGCCAATATAGACATTGATAAGTTATGTTCACAATATGTACCTTTGATGAGATGTGGTAAGAATGGCACTTTACCTCTGAGCTGTTTTATCCCTCCCAAAACACACATACACACACATGCACATTATAATCATAATTGTACAGACAGTAATCAGACACATTGTAATGGAAGTATATTCCACAGAGTATCTGATTGGTGCTCCTTGGTACTGACAAGGTCACTAAAAACAATGAATGTCTGCACAACTGCCAGAGTCAAGAGTGACTTAAGGAAAATAAATATAATATGGTATCCCAAAACAGGCAAAAGACATCTGGAAAAAATGAGGAAATCTGAATAAAGTATATAGACTTTGGTTAATTATAGTATGTTAATACTGGTGCATTAAATGTGGCAAATAAAACATGCTGATCCAATATATTGGTAATAGGGGAACCTGAAAATAGGGTGACTTGGAACTTGCTCTTTTTAACCTATTTAAATATTTCAGGCACTTTTTTTTTTTAATTTAGGAAAATTCAGTGGATATAGAAAGAAGTGGATATGGATTTCAGAGATGGGAAGTAGGAAGTAGATACCCAGGTTTTGCTAGTATATACAATATGGCTATTAGAGGAAATATAACTTTGGTTTTCTCCTTTGAGCCAAAAATGTGAATTGAATTATCTTGCCATATTTCTTTTTTTCTCCTATACATAATTCAGTACTAACCACAATAAACATAGTCACCATGTGTCACCACACAGTGTTATTACAATATTATCAATTATATTCCCTGTGCTGTACTTTTAAGTTTTGTAACTTATTTATTTTGTAACTGGAAATTTGTATCTCTTAATACCCTTTATCTATCTTATCCATCACCATCCCCTCTTCTAGCACCCACTAGTTTGTTCTCTGTATTTAAGACTTTGTTTTGCATTTTAGATTCCACATATAAGTGAAATCATGTGGTATTTGCCTTTCTCTGTTTGATTCATTTTATTTAGCATAATACCCTCCTGATCATCCATATTGTTACAAATAGCAAGATCTCATTCTTTATGGCTGAATAATATTCCACTGTTTGTGGGTTGTGTGTGTGTGTGTGTAAAATATCTTTATTAATTCATCTATTGATACATACTTGGGTTGATCCATATACCAGCTATTATAAATAATGCTGCAATAAACACAGAGGTGCTTATATATTTTTGTCAAATTAGTGTGTTTTTTTCCCCCCTTGGATAAATACCTAGTAATGGAATTGGTGCATCATATGGTAACCCTATTTTTAATTTCTTGGGGAACCTCAATACTGTTTCCTGTAGGGGTTGCTCTAATTTACATTACCACCAACAGTATACAAGAGTTCCCCTTTCTTCACATCTTCAACTCTTGTTATTTCTTGTTTTTGATACAAGTCATTCTGAATGGTGCTGGATGATATCTTGTGATATCTCATTGTGTCTACCTATATTTCATGTGTGACTGGTCTATTCAAATGGGAATATTTGAACTTTTATACAATGAGTTATATAGTTAGGAGTAAGCTTTAGTAAATTCTGCAAAAATTTTTTTTTACGGTATGTATATTTAAAATTATTTATTTATTTTTTCAGCATAACAGTATTCATTGTTTTTGCACAACACCCAGTGCTCCATGCAATACGTGCCCTCCACCTGGTTCCCCCAACCTCCCACCCCCGCCCCTTCAAAACCCTCAGGTTGTCTTTCAGAGACCATAGTCTCTTATGGTTCACCTCCCCTTCCAATTTCCCTCAACTCCCTTCTCCTCTTCATTTCCCAATGTCCTCCATATCATTTATTATGCTCCATAAATAAGTGAAACCATATGATATTTGACTCTCTCTGCTTGACTTATTTCACTCAGCATAATCACTTCCAGTCCCGTCCATGTTGCTACAAAAGTTAGGTATTCATACTTTCTTTTTTTTTTTTTTTTTAATAAACATATAATGTATTTTTATCCCCAGGGGTACAGGTCTGTGAATCACCAGGTATGCACACTTCACAGCACTCATGATAGCACATACCCTCCCCAATGTCCATAACCCCCTCCCCCTCTCCCAACCCCACCTCCCCCCAGCAACCCCCAGTTTGTTTTGTGAGATTAAGAGTCATTTATGGTTTGTCTCCCTCCCAATCCCATCTTGTTTCATTTATTCTTCTCCTATCCCCCTAACCCCCCATGTTGCATCTCCATGTCCTTATATCAGGGAGATCATATGAAAGTTGTCTTTCTCCGATTGACTTATTTCACTAAGCATGATACCCTCTAGTTCTATCCACGTGATCGCAAATGGCAAGATTTCATTTCTTTTGATGGCTGCATAGTATTCCATTATGTATATATACTCTGCAATTTAATGTTTGGATTTACCCTTCCAAAACAACAGCAACAAGAAGAAGAAGAAGAACAACAACAACAAAAGAGAAGGAGAGATAAGAGGGAATGGTGGGAAATGAGGATGGTATGTTGTTCCAGAAGAGAAGATAAAAGTGTTATAAGGAGAAACCAGTTAACAATAGCAATGGCTACTAATAATTCAAGTAAATAAAAGACTGAAAAAAATGTTCATTAGATTAAGCTACAAGTTGCTGACAAGGGTCATTTTGGCAGAATGATGGTGGAATGGTGGAGTTGTCAACCAGATAAGTTAATTGTAAGATTGGTTTACCTTACACTTCACTTAGAGGTCCCAAATTCCTTTTACCTACCTATAGCTATATACACTTCTCCATATCTACATATTGAAAAGAGGTCAATAAAATCTGAATTGAAATATGATAGGATTAGAATATGGACGTACTTAAAATTCACTGAGAACACTCTGTAAAGAGACCTGAGGAAGTAATGTATCTCCTAGGGTTATATTTACATCCATGACTTCAATTATCTATGTTTTAATGACTCAAAGTGGTAAAATTCATAGTCTATCTACTCTTCTTAGCTTTAACTCACCTATATGTCTTACTGATATGTCTAACAAGTAACACTTTGTTACTAATTATTGCTTGCTTATGATAGGGAAAGCACTGAGTTGACTTTATGCACATATTATTTCTAAGTTTCATGAGTACTCAGTTGTGATAGCATTTCCATTTTACAAATGAGAAAATGTATCATGGGGCACAAATTAAAACCACCTGAGATTCCAGAGCTAATATGCATTTGAACCAAAAGTCACATTTTGTATTAGTATGGTACCTTCAAAACCCCCACTATTTTGATGGTGTCATACAACATTTTAAAATATTCCAAGATGCTGGCTTATTTTCACCAAATTTTTGGTTCTTCCTCTATTCCATTGTTCAGTTAATAACATCCCCCCACCAAGCCAGTCAGTAAAGCCTGAAAAATGGCCAAGATCACTCTTTCTTGTTTACTTTCAAAAGTGATTGTTCAAAAAATAATGTTACTTATTCTTTCCAATATCTGCCTGCCCTTCATTCTCCTCCCTACCTGATGCCACTGCCATATTTGAGGCTGTATTTTCTTTTTCCTGAATCATATCAATAGCCTCCCATTCCTTTTTCCTGCTTTTAATCACTTCCACATACCCAATGCATTCTTCATAAAAATAAATGAAATCTAAGTATATGGGTCCCTTGGTATTTCCAAGTGAAATTTCTCCATGGTGTTCAGGAACAATTGAAATCTCATAGCCTGACCCAGAGGCTCTCTGTCATTTGGTTCCAGTGTAATATTCCAGCATTATATTTTACTGTATATACCCAAGCACATTTTCTTCAGCCATAGGGAACTATTTTCAATTCCATGAACATGCTGTGTTCTTCCATATGTCTAGAACTTTGCTAGTTGTTTTGCCTTGCCCTAAAACACCCTTTCCCCCATCATCCTATTTGTCTGCTGTGTAACTTTCATTCTTTAAAAACTCAACCTAATAATAATAATAATAATAATCTCCTCTTAGAATATTTTTTTCCTGCCACTCTTGTGCGACCTTGGCTGTGACAGCTCCTCAGACTATCCTTGTTTTTAATCCCTTTACAGTTTTGAGGAGTGATGTTCAACTATTTTGTAGAATATCTTTCACGTGGGGTTTGTCTGATACTTTAATTAAGATTATATAGGGGCTCTACTTTTTTTTTAAGATTTTATTTATTTATTTATTTATTTATTTGACAGACAGAGATCACAAGTAGGCAGAGAGGCAGGCAGAGAGAGAGGGGGAAGCAGGATCCCTCCTGAGCAGAGTGCCAAATGCAGGGCTCCATTCCCCAAGACCCTGGGATCATGAAGGTTCAGGTTTTAATCCACTGAGTCACCCAGGTGTCCCAGGGGTCTACTTTTATTGGGGAGGAGGAAGACCACAAAGTGTCATTCTCATCACATCAGACCTAGGGTTACATTCATATCTTCTGCAGTGCATTTACAGCCTGTTACGTCATGATTTTTACCTTTGCACTGATATTTTATTTTGCACCATTTTCTTCTTGATTATGAATTCTTGGGATACATTCTCTTGATACATACTAGCTGCTCAATTAATGTTTGCTTTCTTTGTTTGAAAATTAATAGTTGGAACTTTAGAAGTTACCCAGGATATTATGAGAAGTTGGACATTAAATAATAAATAAATTGTTAAAGACATGTAATCAGTAGTAAATGCGTCTTCTATAGAAGTTCATCTAATTTGAATGTGATTACACAAGACAAAGGAAATATAAAAGCAAGAATACCAATGGTAAAAAGATCATTATCAATAAGAAAATCATATAGATAATTCTGTGGCCATATCATCTAATAGTTGCAAATAAAGAGCTTGAAGAATTTAAACATTGTAATGAATGCTGAGGACAAAAGTTGTCTCGGTGACATAAAAACTTATATTTGTATATAATGTATATTTCAAATTGATGATCTAAGATCTTTTGGGGATAAAAACCAATATATTTATTCTAACAATGCTTCTACTTGAGTTTAGAGTGACTAGTAATCCAACTGAACTATTTTCTAGTTAAAAATCTATAATTAGATAGTGAAGTTGAGATGAAAAAGACAGAGGGATAAGAAACAAGAAATGGCAAAGCAGAAATGAAAGCTGAAGGAGAATTGACTATGGTGAGGATGGAGAACAGAATTCACTCAAGTAAAGAGAGTACTCAAAACTGTAAGTAAAATAAGAATTGCTGAAATAAGTTATTTGTTTAATTTGGAAAGGAAGGAAAGAGTATCATGAAATTGAAAGGCGGATTAATTTTAATTTTAATTTCGAGTCAGAAATTTTCAGAACTTACTACAGAGAAAGTTTCTGGTGCTCTCATTGATTAGGAACAAGGAAAATAGCAAGCTTAGGAATGAAAGTTTAGATATATTAATATCTGAAATGAATCAACAATGCATGCCCCTTAACAGTTCCTTAGGAAATTATTATATGTATGAAAGGGAACGGTAACCACCCCTCAATACTCATACTCTGATTCTCCATTTTATAGTAAAATTCTTCCATGTTTTAATAAGGTATACAGCCAGTGATACAGGAAATCACATTATCCAGTCTCCTTTGCAACTCAGTATGACCACGTGACTGTGCCCTTAAAGAGAATTCTAATGTTCCTGCCCCAGACACTGAACTGTCAACACAGTTCATGTGGACCAATTTCGGTCCAATGAATTGGGGAAATACTCCTAGGGGATGTCAGAAACTAGATAAAAATAACAGAAGTGGATGCCTGGGTGGCTCGGTGGATTAGCATCTGCCTTAGGCTCAGGTCATAAACCCAGAGTCCTGTGATCTAGTCCAGCCTTGGGCTCCCTGCTCAGTGGGGAGTCTGCTTCTCCCTTCACCCTTCCCCCCTCCTCTTGATCTCTCTCTCATGCTATTTCTCTCACATAAATAAATATAATCTTAAAAAAAAACAAAAACAAAAACAGACATTGTTGGTTCTTGGGTTACTTCCTGGTTCAGAGCAGCCTGACCACCTGGAGTTCCCTTTTTCCTCTGGAGAATTAGTAAAAAAGATAAAAAAAGTTATAACTTATCTAAGCTATTAAGTTGTAGGTTTTTTTGTTGCTAACTAATACACAATGAAAATGTTTATTTTGGTGTAGCTGTTTGCTAATAGGATGATTTCATTATCAATGCTTGTCTGTTTACCTAGAGATGTGAAATTTTTTGCTGTATGGGAAATGATAGAATAACACTGTGGAGATTAGTTTCTGATTACTATAAAAGAGAAAAAAAAAGCTTCTAACCCTTAAAGTTAACTGCTATTATAGGTATTAGGTAACAGTCAGAGTTTTGTTTTTTGGGGGAAAAAACATAATCAAATTAGAAAATAATTTTTTGCCCTTATCCTCTGAACGCATGTCATCCAGGCCCAGTACCTTTCTCAAGTATTGATTGTTGCCTACTAATGGTATCATTCCCCAGTTTTTGTAATGCTTTCCTCTTCTTACTTTCTCCTATTGTGTTTTTTAATTTTAACAGGTTACTATGTCAATTGATGCCAGAAACCCCAAAATATCAAATATTGTGTTAAGATATCTGTCCTGAGATAATTTTTATGAACTTAAAAAGATGACTGTACACACACATATACACACATGTACACATGAAATAGTCTTTCGAACTAGAATAATTTTGACCACAGGACAATCAATTACTTTTATGACACTATAACATAGATCAAAATACATCTGGAAAAAATGTTAAGCAGAATAATCTTGCAAGAGCAAAATTCTAACATATGGTCATCTATGCAATGATAATTTGATATAAAAGATACTAAATTTATGGCTAATTATTTCTTTATACTCCTGAATTATTGGCCAATTTCCTTTAGTGTGATATTTTCTGATTTTTTTTTTACATTCAATCATTATTTGATTCTATTGAAAAACTTAATGGTAAAAAAGCCCTTACTTAACTGTGAAACAATTTTTATTTGAATTTTAACTTGGGTTCTTAGTGATCTTTCCTATCAGGTGAGTTGGTAATAATACTATGGATAAACTCAGTAATAAGAAAATTTAATATATAGTAATGTTTGAATTATTTTGCTGTATAAAACAAAAAACAGCAGAAAAATTTTTAGGAATAAACAAGTTTTTTTACATAGATTCACAAAGAGAACTATAGGTATATTATCGTTGTAAAACATAAGTTTTTTATTGAATACTAAATACTAAAATAAAAGTGAAGAGAGAGTTGAGGGAATGTGTGAAGAAACAAAAAGGTTGATGGCAAGTCTAGTTTCTTAAAGGCCAGGACTGTATCATCTGGAAAGCTTTGATCCATATTGATTCCTGGAACCCACCTTCAGATAATCTGATTCTGTTGTTTTGGGATGGACTTTTTACACTGATTTATTGTAAAAGTTCCATTTGTTGATTCTAATGTTTAACTGTCTGAGAAGTATGATTAGATATACTTCTAATCATATTAGAAGTATTAGAAATATTTAAAACTAATCCATTATAGTGTGTGTGTGTGTGTGTGTGTGTGTGTGTGTGTGTGTATCAGTTTGCAGCTGCTGTTTCTGCTTATTGGTTTGGGCTAGTTAGCTGTTTGAATAAATCCTAATGATGACAGCTGTCCAGCAATTAGGAATCTCCATCTGATAATCTTACTAGAAAATAATCTTGTTTTTTGTCTCCCTATAATCAGCTGTTAAAATTTACATAATTAATTCCATGCTATGCAGTTTTTAAATTGGCAGATGATTATGTGAAGGAACTACACGAGAGAAGGCAGACCATACTTAAAAGCATATTTTTTCCCCCAGAAAACCAGATTTCAATTAAATAAATAAAGCCTGCTTCCACCTTTTAGTAAGTTATCTTTAATACAAGTTATATTTCTTGGACCAGTGCTGAGATTAAAATATGCATACAAAATACTTCACTTTGTACTATTTTTCCAATTAAATGTATACTCTCTTTGTTTTTTTTTGGAATGTATAAATTGAGAAGAATTTTTTAAAAATGTATGTTTTTCAAGGTAGAACACACATATGATCTTTGTGCCTATAAAATGTTCTGTTGAATCTTCTCAAGATTCATTCTCAATCATTCTCAACAGAATGGATTTAAATACAAGAAAGAGATATTTAGTGATAATAATGTTTATAAATTAAATTTATCCAAGCTCGTTAATCATAAATAAATAATCATAAATAACCAATAATAAATATATTTATTGAAAACTGATTTACACAAATATTTCTATATGACATAAAAAGAATGATGAGTATTTGAATAGTAATATGTGCTTGTTTTACTAAATGTCTTGTAGTTTTTCTATTTTGACTACCACTCAGAGGGACTGATGATTCTTCACCTGAAGTTTCAGGAAGGATGGCTAAATGAATGGTAAAGGACATAAGGAAAGCAATAGACTGTGCCAGTCTTCAAACAGAGAGTAGGCCACTGTTGGTAACACAATAATTGCACCCAAAAGAAACACAGAGAACTTTGAAAATATTTATATCTTAGGCGGGTGCCGCAGCCAGCAAGGTTTAGATTTCAGAAGGACCTACTTAAAAACAATTAAAAAATTAATAAAAAACTTAAAAACTACTATTTAATAATGGCAATTAACAAGTACAATTTGTTACTTGTTTTTTGTTTTGTTTTGTTGTGTTTTGTTTGCAAAGAGAAAAAAGTCTAGTGCGGAAGTGCTTTAGTTTTAAATGGCTAATGTTTTCCTACAATTATCCAAAAATAAAAACTTTAATACAAAAAATAACTAACACAAATCTTCCCAAGCACAAAACCAAGCAAACAAAAAAGGTCTTGATCCCCTAAAAAAGTTCCACAAAACTATGGTTTGCCTCAAATTTTGTTTTACCAGATGTTGCAGATCATACAGACAGGTCTAGACATAGACTGATGGATTGTATGCAATTCTGTGAACCCTTGCTTTAATATCATCTATTTCTCACCCGCTCAAGGAAGGAAATCCAAATGTGCATCTGAAATAGAATCCACTCTGTTCTTAAAAAATAAATCATGAACATATTGAAGTTTAAAATTGGTTAACCAGTTACTTTGCAAACACCACAAAGCTAAATGTAGTATACCACATTCCATGAAACTGTAAGACAAAGGCTCATTTCCAAGACATTATGAGGTATTCTGTTATTATCTTCCCTCCTAACATGGTGCTTATAAACAAAGATTGAGTTGAGAGATGTTTGAAGACCTAGAATGATCTCAAAGAGAGAAAGACCTAGATGAGTCATCATGAGTAACAGTTAATATCTAAAACCAAGAGTTACTGTCAATGTCTACTGACATTTTAAGTGTTGCCTTGCCACGCGGAAATTTTGAAGATAGTCTTGGAGCTGTTAATAGATTTTATATGCACCTCTCCATGGGGCTGGCATCAAGGTCTCACCATTAGGAAAAATAGAGAAAGAAGGCATGGAAAGAAACCTGCAGTCTATTTACCATTGATCCATTGATTGTATGAACAGAAATATATGTTGAGATATTCAGAAATTTTATATTGGCTTACTGAAAATGAGTGTTATGACTGAATAGCAATCTTTGCATAAGCATGGACCAAGGGAAATATATGAAATTTTTGCCAATCCTGGACAAGTAATCTTTTTCAGCTAAACATAATAAGTAGGATATTACATTTTTTAATGACTGAGTTTCTGATGGACAATATGGTGAAGTTTATTGTTCAACATAATCTGTGAAGGAGGTCAAAATTAAAAAAAGATTTTGATCTATGACCATTCTTTCAGCTTCATTTTTATTTAAATCTGGGGAGAAAGGGTGTAACTTTAGGAATAGTGATAAGACTTAGTCTTGCCAACTTTTTCAGTAATCACTCCAGTGGTCGAAATTTTCACTTACATGACATCATAGCTATGAAATAAAATTCTTCTTCATCTCTAGATATAGTACTAGTAGTGTTTATTAATTGACCCTATGTATAATTTTATTTCAAATTCTTGGATTCAGTAGTAAGTACATAAATTAAAAACACAGTTACTGGGACTAGACTATCACATGCCATGAAAGACTTCCAGCAAGTTATATTCTTGAGCTTAGCATCCTCATCTGTAAAATAAGGCTTCAACTAATATTTATTTCAAAGAGCAGCTGTTAAGATTAAGTGAGAGATATTTTGGGGAAAAAAATCACTGAACAATTTTCTTTTCTTATTTTATAACCAAGTAGTTGAATCTTTCTGAAATATCTAGCTAGATCATCATCATCATCTTCATCACCATCATCATTACCATCATCATGTAGGACTTACCGTATACTTACTACCTGCCATACACTGTTTCAAGTATTTTAAGTGCATTAACTTATTTGTCTCCATAACAAACCAATAAGGTATATAAATTTAAATATATATTTAAATATAAATTTAAAATGAGTATTTTCAAACTATAAGTATTTATAGTTCTATGATCCTGACTTGATTATATCTAAATGGAACAGGCCTTCCCTCACAGAGAAAAATCAAGCAATCAAATTAAAATACAGAAAAGGAAAAATAAGATTCTAATTACACGGTATCAAAATAATCATTCAATTAAATATAAAATCATTTGGACTTTTCATTCTCAGGTAAACATCAATGTTTATTTTGCTTACCTATTGTCTACTGTATTGTCCACTCATTCTAAATTTACCCTAATTTTTATATAGAAATAATATTGAGTCTCTGTTAGACTTTCAGATGCATTTCTCATTATCACTTTAAAATTCCCTATACATTATTTTGCATAGAATTGCTAAGATTCTGGATAATGCTGAGATAACCAGGAAACTATCCATATGAATTTACAAAAATTAAATAGGTTGTCAGAATGTTAGTAAAAGCATGTACGTTTCAAGAATGGTAAAAACAAACAAACAAACAAAAACCTCACTGGTGTCTAGTTAACCATTCTTTAAAATCTGATAAGAAAACAGCCCCATTACATTGGACATTAGAAAGACCAAACAGATAAACAAAAAGAGGTGAAACATATCCTAAAAGTAGATTTCTAATGATCAAAAAATTAGACTTAGATAATTAATTCCTCTTTCTTTTACAGGACTCTTTCAAGGTGACTATTCCACAGTTCCAGTGTTTCTGAAATGAAATTGTTTTAATATCTTTATCTGTTTATATACAATTTATTGGCATATGTGATAGGGTTGCAAATAATTTTAAATTAATGGAAGTTTTGGGTAGGTTTGAAAAAACTTCAGAAACAAAAATATTAAATAATATATAAGCAATATAATATTAATTAAAATGGAAAAGATTAAATTGGAGACAGTTGAATCAACTCTTTGGTACATATTATTTCTTACAGAAAGAAAAACATTTTTGCCTGAAGCTAGTGTGAAAGAAAAAGAAATGGGAATCTGTTTTATTTTCACAATACAGTTAACACCACCTATAAAGTTCTCTTCAATCTTGAGACTGGGGGAAAGGAGTGGAAACAGTAGTAGGTGTGGGTCTATGTGTACTAGCAGACACCCACTATATTCACTGTACAACACAGCCTGAGTATCTTGTGTCTATAACTTTCTAAAGGACCAATAAAAATAGTTGAGAAATACATCATGACCAAAAAAAAAAAAAAAGGAAAAAAGAAAGTAATGCATGTTATCTATAAAACAGAACCACTTGTCAATTTTTTTTTAAATTTAAATTTTAGTTAGCCAACATACAGGGCAATATTGGCATCTGGAGTAGAACTCAGAGGTTACTCACTTATACACACAAGTGGTCCTCATTACAACAAGGACCCTTTTTAATACCTATCACCCATCTAGCTCATGCCTCACCCACCTCCCATCAGCCCTGTTTTTTCTCTATAGTTAAGGATCTCTTACAGATTCTTTCCCTTTATCCTTTTATTCCTTTTCCCCTTCTCGTATGTTCATCCATTTTATTTATTTTTTAAGAATGTGTTTATTTTTAACATTTATTTGTTGTGGAAGAGAGCAAGGGAGGGAGGGGCAAAGGGAGATGGAGAGAGAGAATCTGGAGCAGACTCCTTGCTGAGCACAAAGCCAAAGTGGGGCTTGATCTCGTGACCTGAGCTGAAATCAAGAGTTAGACGCTTAAACAATTGAGCCACCCAGGTGTCCCTCATCTGTTTTCTTAAGTTCCACATATGAGTGAGATCATATGATATTTGTCTTTGACTTATTTCACCTAACATAATTTACTCTGGCTCTACCATGTCATTCCAAACGCCAAGATTTCATTTTTTAATGGGTGAATAATATTCCATTGTATATATACACCATATCTTCTTTATACATTCATCTGTCAATGGACACTTGAACTCCCTCCATAGTTTGGCTATTGTTGATAATGCCACTATAAATATCAGGGTGAATGTACCCCTTCAAGTCTGTGTTTCTGTATACTTTGGGTAAATACCTAGTAGTGCAACTGGTGGATTATAGGATAGTTTTATTTTTAACTTTGAGAAACCTCCAAACTGTTCTCCAGAATGGCTACACCAGTTTGGATTCCCACCAACAGTGAAAGGAAGTTCCCTTTTCTCTGCACCCTTACCAACACCTACTGCTTCTTGTGTTGTTAATTTTAGACATTTGCAGGTATGAGGTGGTATCTCATTGTGGTTTTGATTTGTATTTTCCTGATGATGAATGATGTGAAGCATCTTTTCATGTGTCTGCTGGCCATCTGGCTGTCTTCTTTGGAAAAGTGTCTATTCATGTTTCCTGCTCATTTCTTAACTGGGTTATTTGTTTTTTGGGTATTGAGTTTGGTAAGTTCTTTATAGATTTTGGATACTAACCCTTTATCAGATATGTCATTTGCAAATGTCTTCTCCTATTCTATAGACTGCCTTTCAGTTTTGTTGTTTCCATCGCTGTGCAAAAACTTTTTATCTTGATGAAGTCCCAATAGTTCATTTTTTCTTTTGTTTCCTTTGCCTGTGGCAATGTGTCTAGTAAGAAATTGCTATAGCCAAGGTAAAAGAGGTTTCTGCCTGTGTTCTCTCTAGGATTTTAGAAAAAGCGTCTGACAAAATACAGCATCCTTTCTTGATAAAAAATCCTCAACAAAGTAGATATAGATGGAACATATCTCAACATCATAACGTTTATATATGAAAGACCCACAGCTAATATTATGTCAATGGGGAAAAACTGAGAACCTTTCCCCTATGGTCAGGAACAAGACAAGCACGTTCACACTCAGCATTGCTGTTTAACACAGTATTGGAAGACTTAGCCTCAGCAGTAAGACAACAAAAAAGAAATAAAAGGCATCGAAATTGGCAAGGAAGGAGTCAAACTTTCACTGTTTGCAGATGACATGATATTTTGCGCAAAACCTGAAAGACTCCATCAAAAAATTGCTAGAGCTAATGCATGAATTCAGTGAACTTACAGGATATAAAATCAATGTGCAGAAATCTGTTGCATTTCTATACACCAATAATAAAGGAGTAGAAAAAGAAATCAAGGAGCTGATCCCATCTGCATTTGCACCCTAAACAGTAAGATACCTAGGAATAAACCTAACTAAAGAGATGAAAGATCTGTTCTCTGAAAACTAGAGAACACTGATGAAAGAAACAGAAGAGGACACAAAAAAAATGGGAATGCATTCCTTGCTCATGGACTGGAAGAACAAACATTGTTAAAACATCTCCACTACCAGGTGCCTGGGTGGCTCAGTTGGTTAAGGTTTGCCCTCAGCTAAGGTCATGATGCTGGAGTGCCTGGATCCAAACCTGCATCAGGTTCCCTGTTTCTCCCTCTGCCCTTCACCCAGCTTCTGCTCTCTCTAGCTCCCTCTCTCTCAAGTAAATAAATAAATCTTAAACAAAACAAAACAAAAAAAGGTCAATGCTATCCAAAGCAATTTACACATCTAATGCAATCCCCATCAAAATACCACCAGCATTTTTCACAGAGTTAGAACAAATAATCTTAAAATTTGTATGGAACCACAAAAGACCCCGAATAGCCAAGCAATGCTGAAAAAGATAAACAAAACTGGATGCATCATGATTCCAGATTTCAAGCTATATCACAAAGCTGTAGTCTTTAAGACAGTATGGTACTCGTACAAAAACAGACTCGTGGATCAATGGAACAGAATCCAGAAGCCAGAAATGGATCCACAACTATATGGTCAACTAATCTTTGACAAAACTAATTTTCCCAATGGAAAAAACACAGTCTCTTCAACAAATGGTGTTGGGAAAACTGAAGAGCAATGTGAAAAAGGATGAAACTGGACCAATTTCTTATACCACACACAAAAATAAATTCAAAATGGTTGAAAGACATAGAGGTGCACAGGAAATCACTTGTTAATTTTTATTCAACTCACTTCATTTGAATTATAATAAATATGAGCTTAGTACATTTTAATAGATTTATAATCATATCAAATTGGAGCACTAAAATTAAGATTTTTCTAGGATCTATAAGGGGCTTACAATTTCTTTGACTATGTATACCAATAATAGAAACCTGTGTTTCTATTGTTGTGGAATATTGTGGAAGCTCTTTTATTTTTTTTTTTCCTGCGTAAGTTGGCAAATATGTGGATAGCAACAAGACCACTAACGGAGCTTCTAGTAAAAATTATTTTTGGAGCTGTGGCATTTTGAGATGGTTTGCTTAAGACTTTAATTCCCTTAATTGGATTTCGTTGTGAAGTGAGGCCAACCTACCTAGAGTGCTCTCCACTCTTGGAACCATGCCCTGACAGATGCTTCTTAGTAATTACTACAGTCATGGCACCCCAACTTATACCTCTCACTTCAAAGTCATTTTCTTTATTAAGGCTATAACTGAAAGAAAGGATCAGGGACTACAACTTTAAAGAAATTATTTTTTCCTAAAAAACATATATGCAAAAATTAAAAACTTGGGGAAATTCGTTGTTATTGATGCATGGCATATATATTTGTATGTATATAAAATATCTGAAAATATTAGAAACCACAAGGCAAATTACTATTTTAAGGTAACATAAAATTTGTATTTCAATAGAAAGCAAGTGTGTATATAGAATCTCTCATAGTCCTCTCATGGTAGCTTAACCAACAAAATATAATATTTAAGAAAAGAAATGGATTAAATAGTGAAAAATCCATTAGTAGTATTTAAAAACAATTGAGATATAAATGCATATATAAAATTAAACATGTACACTAATATATGTACATATATGAATGTGTGTATGCAAAAATCTTGCCTATTCTTTAAAAGCCATGAAATATAATTTTATTTGAACTTTTCATTATCAGAGCTGTATTTTGACTCATAGTTTTCAAGAGCATGTCATCTTTACTTCCATCTAAAACCTTTGAGTTATAATATTTTATATTAAATTTTATTTCATTATATAATTGAAAATTGGACTCAAAATCACTATTATCCTTTTTAATAATATTCAGTTTTATATAACTATTTATATATTTATTTATTTATTTTTTAAAAATATATTTATTTATTAATATTATACTGAATGTTAACATGAAGTTTCCTAAAAAGCAGAGCAAATCACTAGTACATGTACTAATAAACGTACCAGAATCCCTTTACTAGTAATAAACAATTAGAAATTATAATGGAAGACATTACCATATTTCCACTAATATAAAAATACACCTTTAAGTGAATAAAATGTATGGATATGATTACATATTATATGTATTAGAAGTAATAAAATTATATATTTATATATTTGTAAATACAAATATAAATACCATATTACATACACTATACATAATATATTAGAATGTTATATATTATATATTAGAAGTAATATAGTTATATATTTATATATTTGTAAATATAAATAATATATGCATTATTATAATATATAATATATGTGACATATTATATATAATATATAATTATTTATATTTACTAGACTTAGACTTCATATATGCAGGAAACATCTAAGTCTAGTAAGGGAAATGGGTGGGTGACATGTAATAATAAAAAGCCATACATGGTCACTGAATGGGATGATCCTAATTGCACATGTAATGTAGATGTAATAAAATTCCCCTCAAGTTAAATAGTAAATATTTTGCTTCAGTAAAGTAATTTGTTTCAAGAAAAAATATTATGGTTGTAGAAATGCATAAAACAGGTTAAAGACATCCTTTGAATGAAGCCCTATGAAGTGTTTGGCAGAATCCCTGGGAATTAAATGCTTCTAAGATGCATCTTTGATTATTGTTGATTATCTAGGTTATGTCATAAAAATCTGGGGAGAGATAATTTTAGAACACTGTTCCTTGTCAATCACAATACAGATTTTTGTCATGAAAATACAACTGATGTTATTTCATAAAGGTACATTTGATTTTCCACTTTTAGAAAAGTTGACATCAAATATTATATTATAATTTAATATTGACCAGTTGTGCCTCCATTATCAAATTAATTTCAGGATTCCTGATTGTGAATATGTGCGTCAGTGTATTTTTTTTTTCTTTTTCTGAGCTCATTTGCACTGATTGTAATACCCTACTGGCTCCTGCATTAAATGAGTTAAATTGAATTTTGATATGTGTGTAAATTATTTTTGCATGAGGGTCATTACTTACTTGAAAACTATAATCAAGCAGTTTTGGATGGTTGGATAATAACACTGATGCAGTCGAAATATAGAATATTTCCCATCATTATAAGATGCCTCATATTGCCACTGCATAATCAGATATATTCCTACCTAGCACACCCTACCTTAACCTCTGGAAATCAACAATCTGTTCGTTTCTACACTTTTGTCAGTTCGAGGATATTGTAGAAGTGGAATCATAGAGTATGTAACCCTTTGAAAATGGTCTTTTTCTCACAGTATAAATTTCTGGAGATCATCCAAATATCGCATGTCCTACTGTCATTTCCCTTTATTATCACGAATGTGATACAGACGCACCATCAGTAAGAATATGTCATAGTTTGTTCACTCATTTGCTGGTTCAAAGACATTTGCGTTATTTTCAGTCTGGAGTGATTTAGAATAAAGTTTCTATAAACCTGTGTGTACATGTTTTTGTGTGAACACATCTTCATTTTTCTGGGATGACTGCATAGGAATGCAGTTGTTGCATTGTAAAGTGAATGCATGTTTCATTTTTTTTTAAGAGCCACCAACCTATCTTCCAGACAGGTTGTACCATTTTATATTCCCAACAGCAGTAGATGAATAATCCAATTTCCCCACATACTTTTCAGCCTTTTTTTTTGTTAATTTTAGTCTCCCTGATACGTGTGTGATATCTCATTTTAGTTTTCATATGAATTTTCTTGATCACAAGAAAAGTGCTAAGATGAACATATTTCCATGTGTTTTTTTTCCATATGCATATATTCTTCCGTGAAGTATCTGTATATCTTTTGCCCATGTTTTTAATAGGGATGCCTGTTTTTTAAGCCTTGATTTTTGAGTATTTTGTGTCAGATACATGGTTGATTGAAAATGTTTTCTCCCAGTCTTTAGACTGTATTTTTATCACTTAACAGAGCCTTCAGGCAGCAGAAGTTTTAATATTGATGAAGTCCAACTTACCAATTTTTCTTCTTATGCATCTTGTGTTTGGTGTTAAGTTTAGGAATACTTTGACTAGCCTTAGTTCACAAAAATTTTCTCCTATTTTTTTCCTCCAAGTTTCACAGTGTTACATTTTACATTTAAGTCCATGAACCCTTTTGAGTTAATTTTTGTATAAAGTGTGAAGTTTGGATTGAGCTTTGTTTCTTTTTTGTCAATACATGTCCAGTTGCTCCAGGAATATTTGTTGAAAGGCTTTATTTCCCATATTGAAATACTTTTACTTCTTTATCAAAAATCAGTTGGGAATATCTGGTGGATCTTTTCCTGAGTTTTCTATTCTATTCCACTGATCTATTTGTCTACCCTTTCACCAGTACCAAACACTTTGGAGTACTGTAGCTATCTAATTAAACTTGAATTCTGCCAGACTTAATATTTCAACATTACTCTTCTAAAACTTGTTTTGGTTATTCTAGTTCCTTTGCTTTTAATACCAATTAAGAACATTCTTGTAGATATCTATGAAAATCCCTGCTGGGATTCTGATAAATCCCATTTTTTATAAAAACTTCGTCTCAATTTGGTGAACATGGACATCTCTATAATGGCAAGTCTTCCAATCTTTAAACATACTATGTGTCTCCACTTATTTAAATACATATATATTTAAATTTAAATTTTAAATATGAATGATTTTAATACACATATAATTTCTTTCATCAGCATTTGGTATTTTTTCTACATATAAGTACTATGCATTATTTGTTAAATTTATATCAGTATTTTTGTTTTGAGTAATTGTAAATGGTATTATATTTTTAAATTCTGGCTTGCTTTTTTTTTTTAAGATTTTATATATTTTTTTGATGGAGAGATATATCACAAGTAGGTGGAGAGGCAAGCAGACTCCTCGCTCAGCAGAGAGCCCCATGTGGCACTCGATCCCAGGATCCTGTGATCATGACCCGAGCCAAAGGCAGAGGCCTTAACCCACTGAGCCACCCAGGTGCCCTAATTCTGGAGTCTATGTGTTTCTTTTTTTTTTCTTTTTTTTTTCCCTTTTTATTAATTTTTTCAGCGTAACAGTATTCATTCTTTTTGCACAACACCCAGTGCTCCATGCAAAACGTGCCCTCCCCATCACCCACCACCTGTTCCCCCAACCTCCCACCCCTGACCCTTCAAAACCCTCAGGTTGTTTTTCAGAGTCCATAGTCTCTTATGGTTCGCCTCCCCTCCCCAATGTCCATAGCCCGCTCCCCCTCTCCCAATCCCACCTCCCCCCAGCAACCCCCAGTTTGTTTTGTGAGATTAAGAGTCATTTATGGTTTGTCTCCCTCCCAATCCCATCTTGTTTCATTTATTCTTCTCCTATCCCCCTACCCCCCCATGTTGCTTCTCCATGTCCTCATATCAGGGAGATCATATGATAGTTGTCTTTCTCCGATTGACTTATTTCACTAAGCATGATACGCTCTAGTTCCATCCACGTCGTCGCAAATGGCAAGATTTCATTTCTTTTGATGGCTGCATAGTATTCCATTGTGTATATATACCACATCTTCTTGATCCATTCATCTGTTGATGGACATCTAGGTTCTTTCCATAGTCTGGCTATTGTAGACATTGCTGCTATAAACATTCGGGTACACGTGCCCCTTCGGATCACTTTGTTTGTATCTTTAGGGTAAATACCCAGTAGTGCAATTGCTGTGTTTCTTGCTAGTATACAGAAATAGAATTTTATTTTCTTTTGGGGAGAGGTATATTGACCTTGTATCTTGTGATCATAGTGAAATCACTTGTTAGCTCTAGGAGTCTTTGGTTTGTTTTTATTTTTGGTAAAATCTTTGTTATTTTCTACATTTGCAATGACATCCTTTGCAAATAGGGACAGTTATTCCTCATTTTTCTTCTATATGCCTTTTTTTCCTTTTTTCTTTCTTGTCTTTTTTTTTTTTTTTTTAAGCTCATTGCATTGGCTAGAACTTTTGCCACAGTATTAAATATGAATAGTAGGAGCAGTCATCTATGTATGTCTGGGTACCCAAACATGGGGGAAGCATGTTTCCTCTTCCTTTCATTATTAAGTACAACATTAACTGTATTTTTTTTCTTTTTTTGGTAAATGTCTTACTAAAGTTGAGGAAGTTTCCCTCTATTTCTGTTTTTCTGAGTCTTTATCAAGAATGACTTGGATTTTGTGAAATGCTTTTTCTGTATCATTCTGTATAAGTATTCTGTATGTACATGTCATTTTTTGTTTTTTGTTTTTTGTTTTTTGTTTTTTAATGCAATAGGTTGCATTGGTTGATTTTAAAATAGGGGACTAGCCTTGGATCCTTGAAATAAACCCCATTTGGTGTGTCATTCTTTCCCTATATTGATGAACTCTATTTGCTACTATTTATTAAGAACATTTGTATCTGTATTTATAAGGGATATCTTTCCTTCCTCTCCTCCTCCCTTTCTCCCCCCCTCTCTTAATTCCTTCTTTCTTCTTTTTTCTTTCTTCTCTTTCTCTCTTCCCTTCCTCCTTTCCTCTTTTCCTTCCTTCCTTCCTCCCTCCCATCTTCCTTCCCGCCTTCCCTCCCTGCCTCCCTCCCTTCTTTTTTGTTTTGTTTGTACTGCCTGTGGAGTTTTGCTGTGTGGGTAATTTCAAGTTCAAAAAATGAAGCAAATAGTATTCCCTCCTCTTCTATTTTCTGAAAGAGGCATATAGAATTAGTGTTAATTCTTTTTAAAGACATTTTGTGGAATTCTCCAGTGAAACCATCTGGTTCTAGTGATTTCGTTTTGAAGAGTCTTAAAAAAAATCCAATTTCCTTAATAGTGAAAGGGATATTCAAAAGATCTATTTCTTATGGTATGAGTTGAGCTAGTGTGTTTTTTGAAAGTGCCAACCTCATTAATGGTAATAAAATCACTTCCTGAGAGAGAAGAAACCTGAACAAATTTCAAGGGCCCCAAAAAGAGGGTGGATTTAACCATATTTACACGTGCTACTTGTAAAATTTCATTGAAAGAGCTTCTTGGTCCCACTTTCCCAGCCTTGGGATACCAAATAGACAATATTAAAGGTGTAACCAGGACAGCTCAGGAAAGCTTCTAGGGAGAAGTTAACTTTGTGGCCTTAGTAGCTCAGGAAAGCTTCTAGGGAGAAGTTAACTTTGTGGCCTTAGTGTTCAAAACTGTGTAACTATGTTTGCAAAGGAAACTTAAAGAGGTGTGCATAGCTAATTAAAAACAGTCTTGTTGCCAGTATGAAAATAATCAGACTTACCTAACAGGTTCTCATCAGGACAAATTTAATTATGATCCATACCCTTAAAGAAACAGTATTATTTTGTCTAGGAAGTAATATGATTCCATAGCAAAGGAATATTCATAAACAAGAAATAATAACTTAAAATTAGTAGTGACTGAAGTTAAATTTTTAAAAATATCTTTCAATATTTAATAATGACTATAATAGAAATTAAATATAAGATTGTATTCAAATGATGTATAATCATTCCAGAAAATGAATAAATGTAAAAATCCACCACTTTATGACATTACAGCATACCAGAAAAAAGGGTATTTACAGAGGAAAGAAAACAGTTAAATATATGTTAAAATATATCAGTTAAAAATTAGAAATTAGAATGCAAATCAGACTTCATAAAATAAATTACTGGAAGTTAGAAGTAAATGCAGGAATATTCTGAAGGAAAATAAATTTTTTTGGAAAATGATTTCTAATAAAGAATTCCATATCTAGTTCAGGTGTCAATCAAGCATATGGGTTAAATAAAAACATTGCTGTATACATTTTGTCACAAAAATTTTACCTTCCTGCCTGGGTGGCTCAGTAGGTTAAAGCCTCTGCCTTCGGCTTGGTCATGATCCCAGGGTCCTGGGATCTAGCCCCACATCCGGCTCTCTGCTCAGCAGGGAGCCCGCTTCCCTTCCTCTCTCTCTGCCTGCCTCTCTGCCGGCATGTGATCTCAGTCAAATAAATAAATAAATCTTTAAAAAAAGTTTTACCTTCCTTAAATTATTTTCAGAGGCTTTTGGAGAAAGTATCACGTTAAAATTAAGAAGATACTTACAGAATAATATTAAATAAAATATAGAAAGATATGTAATGCAGTAAAGACAGCAACCACAAACGAGACTAACAAAATTAAGGCAAGGTGGTATATTTTAGAGAACTGATGGGGGAAGAAGGAATGTGACAGTTTGATCTTTTCCAATAGGAAATCAACATATGATGACATTATCATTACATACCAACATATCATTAAACACACAAACTTTTGATTTCAATATGATGATTAAAAGGAATGCAAACCAGCCAATTTTCTGAAAATAGTCGCCTTGAGAGAATAAAACAGCCAATCAGAAGAGGCAAACAGAGAAATGGTAGCACCATATGAAATTTCATTTAAAAAAAAAAGATTTATTTATTTATTTGAGAGAGAAGAGTGGAGAGAAGGGCAGAGGGAGAGAATCTTTAAAGATTCCCTGCTGAGCACAGAGAGTGACCTGGGACTTGATCCCATGACCTGTGATATTACAGCCCATGAGATTACAACCTGAGCTCAAACCAAGAATCAGACACTTAACCTACTGAGACACTCGGCCACCCCACAACATATGACATTTTAAACATTATACAAGCATTACTGTGAAAAAAAAAAAAGCCAGGCCCCCAAAATATTCACAATAAAAAGAACTCTTAGAAAAAATAAGAAAAGATCAATGAATTACCCAAGAATAGTATGTGAAAATAATATAATCTGAGGAAAAAGAAGAAACAGATAATAACCATACAAAAATACACTAAATCTCAATAGCAATAAAGATAGATGAGCAATGGATTCTCTTAAGTGCTTATCATTTGGATAGAAATATAAATTAATAGAGCTATTGTGGAGATCAGAAATACATTTGACTTCCTATAAATGTGTTCAAAGTTATAATCAAGAAAATGTTCAAAGCATATATAGAGGTATATTACCCTTTCCTTGATTTCAATAAAAAAGAATGAAAACAGCATAAATATCCATCATTTAAATAAATGAATACTGGAAAAGCCCTTAGAAAATAACCTGGCATGTCATAAGGAGTCAATAGATGCAGGCTATTGTCATTATTGTCATTCTAATTTGAGAACTATTTATTTGTATAGTGATCTAATATAAAACAAATTATATGATAGTTGTCTTTCTCCGATTGACTTATTTCACTAAGCATGATACGCTCTAGTTCCATCCACATCGTCGCAAATGGCAAGATTTCATTTCTTTTGATGGCTGCATAGTATTCCATTGTGTATATGATCTCCCTGATATGAGGACATGGAGAAGCAACATGGGGGGGTAGGAGATAGGAGAAGAATAAATGAAACAAGATGGGATTGGGAGGGAGACAAACCATAAATGACTCTTAATCTCACAAAACAAACTGGGGGTTGCTGCGGGGAGGTGGGATTGGGGGAGGGGGAGCGGGCTATGGACATTGGGGAGGGGAAGCGAACCATAAGAGACTATGGACTCTGAAAAACAACCTGAGGGTTTTGAAGGGTCAGGGGTGGGAGGTTGGGGCAACCTGAGGGTTTTGAAGGGTCAGGGGTGGGAGGTTGGGGGAACAGGTGGTGGGTAATGGAGAGGGCACGTTTTGCATGGAGCACTGGGTGTTGTGCAAAAAGAATGAATACTGTTACGCTGAAAAAATAAATAAAATGAGAAAAAAAAAATTATATCAGACTGAAAAGGGTGATGCTCATTCATACTTATCAAAATTGAGGTTCTTCCATAACCTACTGAAAGACCAAAGATTAAAAAGATCATCCAGGGGCACCTGGGTGGCTCAGTGGATTAGACTGCTGCCTTTGGCTCAGGTCATGATCTCAGGGTCCTGGGATCGAGCCCCGCATCGGGCTCTCTGCTCAGCAGGGAGCCTGCTTCCTCCTCTCTCTCTGCCTGCCTCTCTGCCTACTTGTGATCTCTCTCCCTGTCAAATAAATAAAATAAAATCTTTAAAAGAAAAAAAAAAAGATCATCCATCGTTCCATATTGTGTGACATGTGTTTGTGTAATGCGTGTGTGTGTGTTATCGATATATTGGTAAAGATTGTTCCTACAGGAGATATTGTGGGAGACTTTATATTCTCTCTTTGTTCTTTTTCATATCTTTCAAAGTTATCCACTGGCAACTTGTAACACTTTAAAAAAATGATATTGCATGGGGAGATGGTCAAATAAAAATTAAAAAGGTGACAAATAATTTCAAAATCCAAAAAAAGATTTGCAAAGAAGTACAAAGTACAACTAGCTTAATAATTTTCCCCTAACCAAACAAGTTCAGGACAAATTCAAGAAGATTATTCTTATTTTGGGGAGATAGTCTGCACCAATTGAGACAAAAGAAGAATGACTAACATGTCACCGAAGTGTTTGACTTGATTACTTGATATGCTTTGTTCCAAAGTGTATATTACTTTTAATTATTTGATTCATATTTGATTTGTGTACCACCCTTAAATTATTTGTTTTCCCATTACCAAGATTTCAAATATTATGATGTGGTACATGTTTTAACTTTCTTTTTAAAAGGAAAAAGGACTTAGTAATTTTTATTCATTGCTTCCTTCTTTACTTTTCTTGGCTTATAAGTTAACATAAGGATGAAACAGATGCTATATCTTCTTCTGATATGTTGACTGAACAATCTCCAGGCATAGGGTTCAAATATATCACAGACATCCAGCAAGGCTGGAGAGCAATTTTGTCCAGATTACAGCTAGACTTTAGGAAGGAGAAACCAAAGAGAAGTCTGAAGAAAGGAAAAAAAAAAATGTGATTGACAGTTTTGAACATGAGAACATGGTGAAGAAAATGAATCAGAAATTTCAAGGAAAAAAAAAAGAAAAAATCAAAAAGGTATAGCCCAAAATTCTTTCCAATTTACTTCTTCTTATTAAGTGTTAAAAAAAATAGAATTCACTTTACTGAGCCCTGAATAATACTCAAGAATATTAATAGTGCTTATATGCAAAAGAATTTTAATGGTAGTTGGTTATTCGTCAAAAATCTAAACACATTGAAATACAATTTCAAACTAATCAGATTTAGTATTTTTATTTGTATATATTTACTTTCATGTAGGCTAGTCTTGCTTTTTCTAGTTTTTTTTTTTTTAATTTGCTTGGAATATCAAGTTCAAATTTCTTAGAGTAGCTGTAAAGAGAAACATTTATAGAATGCAATAATATTATTTTTATCTGCCTCATATGGGAGCATTTAGCTCCATTGTTGGTCTGTGCAGAACTGCTTAGCAAAACAAAAATAAGAAACACTTTAATGACCAATGGTGGATGCTAGGCAAAATTAAAATGAAACATCTACAAAAGCGAACAACAGAGATATTTTGCTGTCATTTGAAAAATTGTGTAGAGATATGATTACAGATAGGATATTTTAGAATCACATTTCCATATAAATACATCTATAATATATAGAGTAAAACAGCAAAGTTTAAGATACATTGTGTGATTTTAAAAATTTAGTCATTTTTAACTCTATAATACATATTATGCACAAACACACATATATGATTAACAGTGTCACACATCGAAAAAACTCTTAAGTCTATGAAGCAGTATGTTAAAAATTGGTAATCAGATTATAACATTACTAATGATTTGTATTGGCCACCTTTTGCTCAGTTCTAATTATATGATGTTAAATTAATAAACACAAAAGCCCATATAAATTTTTCCAGAGGAATTTGTTTCAATGTAACAGACTGATATCTGTGGAAAATAACACATAAATAAATAGTCCATTCCAAAGGTAAGCAGCATCTGGTGATAGTTGTAAGTGCACCTATTGAGTCCCAATGTCTCTATACCTACTAATTTAATTATGTGATTTCAGTTTTGTTTGTTGTTATTGAATCACTGAAGGCATTGATAATTACTTTTGACAGTTAGATAATTCTCAACCATTCCATCCATCTCCCCCAAAACCTTCTGTTACACTAGATCTAAATTCTCAGTGGCTGAAAGAAAGAGTTGGAGGCAGTTAGTGTGAGGAGTTTTCAGACATCATACAGAAGATATATATAACTCAGTTTGTCCCCGCCACTGTCAATTTGTAGTCTTCAGAAATTTTGAAGAACTGTTTTCCCACATGTTGTATGTTTCATTGAAAGCCCCAAAACTAAAGAATTTCTTAAGCTTCACTATGTATAACAATCAAAAGAGTCTTCACCATGGAGATTCTGTTTATGTAGCACTGGGCTTGGCTTTAAGGATCTGAAATTTTAACAAGAATTAAAAGATACTCATGTCGGGGCGCCTGGGTGGCTCAGTGGGTTAAAGCCTCTGCCTTCGACTCAGGTCATGATCTCAGGGTCCTGGGATAGAGCCCTGCATCAGGCTCTCTCTGCTCCGCAGGGAGCCTGCTTCCTCCTCTCTCTCTGCCTGCCTCTCTGCCTGCTTGTGATTTCTCTCTGTCAAATAAATAAAATATTAAAAAAAAAAAGATACTCATGTGAGTTATTGGTTAACAGTATTAAAGTTATGATGTGTCAACATTATTTTGGAAATGACAGGTACACTAAAGAATGGGTAGAGTTCAGCTGGTTCCCTAAAATGTTTGATTAGAAACACTCTTCTGTTGTGAATGCTGGAACACTGAAAAGAAATAAAATAAAATAAAATAAAATAAAATAAAATAAAATAAAGAAAAAGAAATCTAAGAAACCTGGGTGGCTCAGTGGGTTAGGCCTCTGCCTTCGGCTCGGGTCATGGTCTCGGGGTCCTGGGATCGAGTCCCGCATCGGGCTCCCTGCATAGCAGGGAGCCTGCATTCTCCTCTCTCTCTGCCTGCCTCTCTGCCTACTTGTGTGATCTCTCTGTCAAGTAAATGAGTGGAATCTTTGAAAAAAAAAAAAAAAAGATATTAAAAACATGGAAAATAATATCATTGTACTATCATCTTAAAGTCTTGTGTTCTTGAGTGTGATTTCTATGTGGAATTTTGATCAATAAAGCTCAGAAAAATAGAAAAAAAAGAAACACCCTTCTGTTTGTGCAGTTTTACAAAATACTATTAATACTATTTTTTTTTTTTAAATCAGTTGGAAAACAGCAACTAACAATCAACAGAATTGGGGAAGTGTTATTCTTCGCAACATTTCTGTGAAGTTAGTGTTAATTATGCTCCCAACTTGTTTGCCAAGGTGGGTGCTTATATGATCATTTTTTCCTTTAAAATCACCTATTTATAAACAGGTTTTTTTTTTTTTTAAGTTTGAGAATGCAAGAAGCATATTAGTTTTATGCCAGGCAGATTGTAGAGGAGGAGTACATAAAACCTGGTATTTTTCCATCTTCTTTGATTGTAAAAGTAAGTTTAGCAAGACTCGGTATTTATTCTTTAGTGTTATTTAAATATGGGTCCTTTAGTGCTCGCTTCGGCAGCACATATACTAAATATGGGTCCTTTAGCCACACACACACACACAAAATGGTTATAATGTTCGCAGTGAACATAGCAATTATTCAGGGGAGGGAGAAGGGACACAAGTGTGGTTCACCACAAAAGTATTTCAAAATTCTAAGGGGAAAAAATAAAGCCCTGCAATTAAAGAGCACCTTTTAACAGTAAGGTGTATTTATTTAGATTTTAAAAAATCATAACCTTTGACTGAGATTTGTTACTGAATGTCTCAGCGCAGGTGTTCAGGTGTTCTGTGTAAATTATTTGTCAAGACTAATTGGTGTCAAGACTAATTATGTTACCTTAAAAATAGGTAGTTATTTCATTGGTGAATAGAAAAGGAGGTATGTGTGGGAAGTTTGATATTCCTGTCAATATATTAGGTTAAAAAAAAAAGTCACCCATATATTACATAATTTCCTTGTATGTTCATAACTGTAATTTTAAATAAAATAGGTGATGTTATTGGATTTTGAAGTTCCTTTATGAGAAAGTTTTCTTAAGTTTTTTTAGCATATGAGGAAGCCCTTAAATTAAATTCAAAACTGATGTAAAATAAATGAGGAGTTTTAATAGTGATTGTAATTTTCCTGAATGCCTCCTATTCTGTAAACCTCATTTGCAACCAGGGTAAATACCTAAAACAAAGATGCCTTTTGTATGTTTATTAGATTGGATTGATCAAAGTATATTCTTGTGCACTGAGTCTGTAATTCATAAGCATCTTATCATTTGTTATGTATGGACCTTCAGTGCTGGCCTCATACCATTTAGACTCAGAAGACTTCTAAGTAGTGTGATATCTTTTTTTTCTTTCTTAATGACATTTCCTTTAGTTCAGTGTACAATGGAACTGTGACACGATATAGCAAGATGCTTGTTAGAAAGGAGAAAATTAAACTTATTTTATACTTTATATATGCCCAGAATCAACTTTAGCTTTTAAAATGGTATTTGAATTCGTATTATTTTTTTTTTAAATAAGGTGAATTATCATTATTTTAGTTCTATGTGAAAAGTAAAAGGCGTGGGCTCAACATGCAATAGGTCTATAGATTAAATGATATTGTACCACCATTTTATTTAGGAATATTATCATAAGACAGTTCCTTTTCAATAGTCCTCAGTACAAATTCTGAACTACTTGTTTGCACTCATGTTCTTATTTGTATTCTTCTTTCTTTAAATGCTCAAATCAACCACTAAATTGTATCAACAATGACTTGACTGATTAATCCAGTTATGATCACTTAAATTGGAAACTAAGTCTTCCCTACATCCAGTCATAGTCATGAAATCTAGTCTTACACATTCACATTCCATTGATATTAACTCCTCCATTATCTGAACAAAGAGAAGTAAATCTCTTCATTTATACATTTATCCAGCAGAAATGATTTTTCTCTCTCTCTCTCCCTTCATACTGTCCCTTTAAATTTTGTTCTGGGCCCCCTCATTCAAATATAAGGTTTATTTCAAATATGGAACTAAGCTGTTAAGAACATACTCAGAAACCCAATCCCTATATTCTCCCTTTTCTAAACACCTTCTCCAAGTTTACAGAAAGAGATTTCTTATGCAAAATTCACTGATCTAAGACTTTTGGGAAAAAAAAAATTAATGAGGAAAAGGAGACATTTAAAATACTTGTTTCATATTTCATTTTCCTTTCAGAATTTTGGAGTCAGCACTGATTTGGAACTACCATAATTTAAAAACCTCCCTTTTATACTTAAATAAGAAATTCTTACATAAGAAATCTGTACATATTAAGTGCATAAATTTTGAAAATATGATTATGGGCAATAATAAATTAAGCTCATTACACAAGTAATGTTAAAAAAATACATAGATAATCACATTCATTGCTCTTCTCCTTACCAAAAGGAGGAGCTATTTGACTATTTGGTAGAAACTTAGGATCATTCAAACACATATATACATACACATTGTATATATTTATATGTATGTGTTTAAATAATGTATATATAGCCAAATTAATATCCAATCTAATTTTTTCTCTTTGTATTTACATAAGTATAATCTAGTGAAAAGTGTCTTACATTTTAATAGGCAAATTATCTGTGAAAAATGTTGCTTTTTACTAATGAATCATTGAAGACTATATCAAAATCTAATGATGTACTACATGGTGGCTAACTGAACATAATAAAAAAATAAATATTGCTTCTTTGTGAACAGGAGGTTATAAGGGAGAATTTAGGGTTAATGCTATTGAAATTAACTGCTGAATAAAAGCACATGTTTATTTTAAATTTAAGTAAATACTGCCAAACTGAACTCTGATATTTTGTACCAAATTATATTGTCATCAAAAGTATATGGAAGAGAAGCGCCTGGGTGGCTCAGTGGGTTAACGCCTCTGCCTCAGCTCAGGTCATGATTCCTGCCGGGGTTTGGGGAGGTCTGCTTCCCTTCCTCCCTGTCTGCTTGTGTCTCTGCCAACTTGTGATCTCTGTCTGCCAAATAAATAAATAAAATCTTTAAAAAATATATATGGAAGATACTATACATAACATACCTCAGTTCTCTTTTTTTTTTTCTTAAAAAGATTTTTTATATTTCAGAGAGAGAGCACGAGCAGGGGGAGGGGAAGTAGCGGGAGGAGCACGTGGCGGGGGAGAAGCAGACTATCTGCTAAGCAGAGAGCACTACACAGGGCTGGATCCCAGGACCCTGGGATCATGACCTGAGCCAAAAGCAGATGCTTAACTGACTAAGAGAACCCAGGTGCCCCTTCTCAATTTTCCATAAGTTATTTATCTTGCTGATTTACTGGAGTTCTCTGTATTTTTTGGCTATTAATCCAGGTGCGATATAAATGTTTTCACCCATCTCATATTTTTATATTTTATATTTCACTCTCTTTTATTTTTTCCTTTGTGTATTTCATCATATATGCAATTTAAAAAATAATATGCTTAAAACAAGTTCAAACAAATATATAGACATGAATGTTCATAGCCAAAACAGCCAAAAAAGTGTAAACAACCCAGATACCTACCATTATACAATTATACATTATACAATGTGGATGGACTTCACAAACATTATGTTGGGTAAAAGAAAAAGATCAGACATAGTATGATTCCTTTTATATGAACTATTCATAACAGGTAAATTTAAAGAGATAGAAAACAAACTGATGGTTGACAGGGTTTGGGGAATTAAATGTTCAGTGGGTATAGGGTTTTATTTTGGAGTGGGAATATGTTTTAGAATTAGAGATGGTTGTTGCACACATTGTAAATTGAGTAAATGGTGCTGAATCATTCAATTGAAATGGTTAATTCAGCTTATGTGGATTTCACCTAAATTAAAAACAAAACCTTCCAGTGCCAAAATGTGTGTTTTTTTCAGATTTATTATTTTTTCAGATTTATTTTGCATGTTCCCTATTGATTTGCATTCAAAATTCTACTGAGATTTTATATTATATTTACTTTGAAATTCATAAATTAATGACACCACTGAATGTTTCTAAACAACAACATAGGCTGACTTATATTGATTAATTTCATGTATCTTCTACAGAAAAATAATTTATAAACATACACATACACCTTACACAATTATTAAATTTACTATAGACAACTTTATGTTAGTTTTGTTCTTGTGAATATTTTTCTGCCTTATTTTCTGTGTGGTTATTGCTAGTGAGCAGAAAAATGACTAATTTTAGTTATTTATCTTATACTTTGCCATCTTGTTAATTTTTCTCATTATATCTCATGGTTTGTCTCATGATCCTAATGGGTTTTCTATGTAATTGATCTCTCTCAGACAGAGACACACACACACACCTTTGAGACGAATGGTGATCATTCCCTTGATTTCCATATACATGCAACTTTTGTTTCCAATCTGTCTTTTATTCTTCAGTGACTGAAACAGCTGGTAGCATGCTGAACATGATTGTAGTTAATGGATATCTTATTTATGTTTTCGACTTTGATGGGATTCTCTACTTGATGTGTGATGGTTGCTCTAGGTTTCTTGTAAACAAGTGGTTATTTTCTGTGAAGCTAATGAAACGTAAGCTTTAGAAACCTTTACTGAACAGACTCTATTCAAGGCTTTAATCCTAATTTTGTAATTCTTTTTCTTAAGGATATCCTCCCCAATCCCAATGCCTCAGATCATATTGGCTTCTGGTCTCATTAACTCTATGTTCACCACTGTTGTGTGATAACTTCTATTAAATAGAGGGAACTTGTATGCAATCTTACTCATCAGTGAATGTGGAATGACCAGTATCTTTTCTTTGGTAATGCATTTGTGCTTTTGGTTTAGTATTTTAAGTCAGTCTGTTAAAATATCTTGTGTATCTTTTCTAGTTAGCTATATTCAGATAATTGGTGTTCTGTAGAATTCTTATATATGATTGGCTTTGCTGGTATTTTTAAGGGTAGATCATTACTACTTATTTGTGCTAAGCTTACTGATTCATAAAGATGTTACTATTCTACAGCCAATTTCAGCAATTTATATTTTCCCGGTAACTCATCAATATTTTCTGCATTTTTACATTTACTGATAGAAAGTTATATGCTTGTTTTCTCCTTTACTTAGACCAGAACTTTGCATTTTTCTCCATAGAAACAATGTTTGGTTTTAGTAATGAAATCCATAAAGCTGTTTTATCTTGATTTTTCAATTCTTTATTTGTTCTCTATGCTCTACTTCCTAAAGTTTTCTTGTGTGTGTGATTTGTATATGCATTCCCAAATGGAAGTTGATTTATTCATAAAATTTCTTTTTTAAATTTTTTTTTAAAATTTATTTGACAGACAGAGATCACAAGTAGGCAGAGGCAGGCGGTGGGGGGGGGGGGGCAGTCTCCCTTCTGAGCAGAGAGCCCAATGTGGGGCTCAATCCCAGGACCCTGAGACCATGACCTGAGCTGAAGGCAGAGGCTTAACCCATTGAGCCACCCAGGTGCCCCTACAGTTAGTTCTTTAATTGGATTTTGTATGGTATATAGGCTGCAGTTTTATTTTTCCTATATTTTAGGACCAATTGCTCCAGTAATTTTTTGCACAGGTTCTACTACCATACTTTCTTAAATGCTCTCTAAAAACAATACCTGCATACATACAGACAGACATATATAAGTCTTGATTCATGGTAAGTAATTGCATATATAGCATCTTGACTTCTGTCTTTAAACAGAGACCCTTTCTCCATGTGTAACAGGCAAAATAATGACGAGTGGAAGATGTCCATGCTCTAATGCTTGGAACCTGTGAATATGTTATCTTATATAGCAAAGGAGACTTTGCAAATATGAATAAGTTAAGGATCCTGAGATGGGGAGCTTATCCTCAATTATAAAGATGATCCTAAAGTAATCACAGGGGTCTGTATGATTGAAACAGGGAGTGGTAACTGAAGCAGAGGTCAAATTGATGCAGTTGCTGAGGGTTGGCCTTGAGAAAAGGAATATGGGCAGCCTTGAAAAGCTGCAGAGGCAGGGAAGAGATTCTCTCCCAGAGCCCCCCAAAGCAACATCATTTTGTTATCACCTTGCTTTAGCCTAGTAAAACTTCTTCTGACTTTTAACCTCCAGGACTGCAAGAGAATAAATTTATGTTGTTTTAAGCAACTAAACTTGCAGTGATTTGTTACAAAAGCAATAGGATACTAATTCACCATTTAATTATATATCTTTAGATTCTCTAAAAACTTTTTTATGATTTTCCTCATAAAGTTCAGGTAAATATCTTACTAGATTCCTTTTCACACAATTTATAATCTATGCTATTCGTATAAGTATATTTGAGAGACGTCAGCTTGTTTCTGATTAGACTTGCCATTGATTTTATTTAGCTAATTTTCAGAAGACTTGCTAACATTTCTTAAGTTAAAGTGTTACTCTTTCCTATATTCTGTCCAGTTTCTGCATAATCACATTATCTTTGAATAACTAACATTTATTTATTTCTAGTTATTCTTTTTACCTTTTGCTGCATACTAGGCAAAAACTTCTAATTAGCATTGACAAAAAGTAGTAATACCAGAAAATCCTTGCCTCCTTCCTGATTTTAAAGGGAAATTTTGTATTGCTTAATGTCCCAGGAGAAAACAAAACAAAATGGTATTATTTTAGCTACTAGGAGTTTAAATGGAAAAGTGTGGGTATACAGGACTGGTCATAAGAGCCAAAGCAAAAACATGATGTTGCTCAAATGTCGGCGATAACCTTAGGAAATGAGGAACAGAAGGAGGAAAGTTGTGTCACATAAAATGGAAAAATATACTCATGTCTGAGGCTGTTGTAGGTTATGCTTTTGGAAGCATAACTCCACACCTGTGTAGGAATCCAGGAGGGAGTATTTATAGACTGATAACACTTCCATTACATGTCTAATTGAGTCTCATTATACTGTCCCTGAAAGTACAGAGGAGACAGTATAAGGGGAAATTTAGGCAAATTAACAGGCAAATTAATAGGCAAATTAACACTAAACTTCACATTTTTGGTTACTAAGCAATCTTATGCATGCTGCGACTCACATTTAAACTTTCATAAAATAACAGCAGTGATAACTTGCTTTTGTTTAGCATGATGTAACGGTCCTTCATGCAAATGAAGATGTGCTAACACTTCTGCCCTGATAGGATCATTAAAGGTGTATCAGTCTCTGTACTATCTCTGGGGGATGTTAATTTATCCATTATTCAAAACCTGGACAGTCTGTGACCTAAAAATACCCTGTAAAATTAGCCATGACCAACATTATTTATATGTGTAGAAGGGAAAATGATGAGTAGAAAATGATTAATGCTTGCCAATAAATACCAAAAACAGCCAGAAAGCAAAATATATAGCTGCCATGGCTCTTCATTTCTGTTACTGGAAACAACTAAACTGTTGATATTTAGAAGTTTAAAATCTACCCTTATTTTCATGTTTTCTTTTGCCCTTAGACATAATCTTAATAAGCTGGACATAGTTTTTAATCTTGTGAAGTTACCCAAACCTTCATGTTGAGGGATCTGAGTTTTTGGTGATCCTGATCTTATTAGGTTGATGTCATCTCTTGTTAAGTTGGTATTGAACACAGAAGTGGTAAAAGAATTGCCAGAAAATCTTTAAGTCGCAGGCGAGGCCTCTCCTTCTCCACTGTGCAGAAGCAACCCTATTTCAGTTCAGCTGTAGGATTGAGCTCCTTAGCCGGTGTAATGAAGCTATCTCTGTGTCTGTATATTTAGTCTTGAATGGAGCTCATATAATGGTTTAGGGCTCTCTTTCATGCTGATTTCATTCTGGGACCCAGACTCGTGGGAGTAGCTACTCTGTCAAATTAATATATGTAGCAACATAGGAAAAGAAAAAAAAAAAAAGCTATGGTAAATGGGAGTCTCATTCTTAAAGCTTATGCCTGGAAGTAACCAAACCAAATCACATGGTTGCACATGATTTCTAAGGGTTCAGGGAAGTGTTAATTCTACCAAGTAAATAAAAGATAAATTGGAGATACATGATGGATACAACTAGGGACTACTGTGGTCTCCCCTACTGATAACCAAATGTTTGGTTCATCTTCTGTTCCACATGTAACAAAAATTTCATGCATTCTTGGTTTCTTGCCCGAAGTCTAGCTTTTCAGGGAAATTTGCAGTGGTCTTTCCATTATAGGCTGATACAGAAAAAATATCTCCACTAGATTTCTAGTAGACTGCTTTTTGGATTCAGATAACTAATAAAAAGACATGTTACTTTCCCACACACTTCCTCCATGAAGAACCAGGGTATATGCACTCCTCTGATAAGCTCTATGAGGGGTTCTTTTTCCATGTTTCTCCAGGCCTTCTTTTAGAGCTCTGCTTACATGAAGAACTTTGCCAGTCAATGGTTTATGTTAAGTTTCAAAAGCTGTTTCTTTGAAACCAAGTTGATCGATTTATCTGGTACTAGAAACTCAAAAATTTAACTGGCCTCATGCATCTTATTGAAGTAAGTTCCATGTACCAATATTCATTTCCCAGTTCTTTTCTAGATAAATTTCTTAGTTCTGCTCTTCCTTCTTTCCTTTCTCCCTCCCTCCCTTCCTTCCTTCTTCCCTCCCTTCCTCCGTCCCTTCCTTTTCCATTTTTTTGTTTCTCTTTTCTCTTGGCTTAATTGCAGATACATTTGTCCTTGCAGGCTTTGGTGGAAGAACTACATCTTTAATCTCTTTCCCTATTCATTTTGTCCTATATAATGGATTTAATTAGCAGCATGTCCTTTTTAGTTGGACCTTTAATTTAGGACACATTAATACATGCAGAAATTTTGACAGTGTTAGTGTGACAATACTTGATTTGATCATTTAGTTTCAATTTCCATTTTTTGTTCAAGGCCTTCCCAGATTTATCTTTCAGCAATTGGGGTAGGGAAAAAAAACACATTTTCTCATCTAGAACTGCCAAATTCCTGACTTCTGGACTCTACTCCATCTTATTCTTGCTTATATACTAACTCTTTTCTGAGCTTATCTCTCTCTTAAACTACCTTCTTAAATTTAGCCAAGAGCAACCAATACAGAGTACCAACATCCTGTTTTATGGCCTCTAGTGTTAAAGTTCATCACGTATGTAATTCAATTCCAAAATTATCATAGGCAACACTTTCCAAACTATATATATAATCTTTTTTCCCCCTCTTTTTGGCAGTGTCAATTATTGTTAGTGTATTTTAATCTTTGCAGGATGGTCCAGATAATAATGTGGTATGAACTTAAAAATCTCATGGCCTAAAACAACAAAGTTCTATTTTTTTCTGCTCGTTCTACATTACACCCCAGGTTGATCAAACCTGTTCTGTCACTATCACTCTGGGAACCAGGCTGAGAGAGCAGCCATCATCTCAATTACTATTGATTATAATGCAAAAATGAACAAGTACTATGAAAACCTGACTCTTAAAACTTCTCCCTGGAAGTAGTGCACGTCATTTCCACCTTTAGTTCACTGTTAATGCAAATAACACATTCAAAAGTGGAATAATGTGCATTTGACCATGGGCAAACACATCTGATGAAGAGCAATGGTTTCTTTCATATATATCCATGTCTTGATTCCTAGTCCTATGAATTCTGACAACAAAAGAAATAGAACCAATAAATGGTCCATGTTTCAAAGTCTATACATCATCTTGGGGAACAGTATGCTGAACTTATAGTGCTGTCTCCTGACTGGTGCCTAAAATGACTATTCAACAGACAATTCTCACATTTTATGAGGTCTACTGCTTCTAGATGATGGACCATGTCCTAAAAACAATAAATTTTATGGATGTGAGGCCATTTAAATACTTTAATGAAAACTGATTTTCTTCAACAGAAGCAAAACTTTTTATGATAACAATGAATACATACTAGACACCCATAAAAAGTGGCTGGCATAGCATTAGAGGAAGGAAGATATTCAGAATGAATTTTTTTCCCCATTGAGGATAATTATTATGATTCAAGGGTCAAATGCAAGCGATCTGCTCCTAGGTGACTTGGTGGTCTCGGTGAACTGTGTCATAGCATAAACTTAGGTTGATCTCTGTGAGGTGTAGATGTATCAGTGTTAGGGAAGAACATCCTGATTTGTTAAATACACATACAACCTCCATGCCTGCTACTGTTGTCTTTTTGTCTGATAAATATAGTACAAACACTGTAATGTTAGGGAAAGAAGTTGAATGACAGTCAAACAGGTCATTGTGTCCTCCTGATTATTTCTAGCCTATCTTGCAATGAGTACTTCTTACAAGCCTTCATATAAATATATGTATATATATATACACACACACATATGCTGTACCCATTCCAAAAGGTCAACTGGCATTACACTACATTACACTTGACCATATCTCATTATCATTCTTTCAAGTTTGTTCATGTTCTTGATCACCTGGACAAAGTGTTGGCCACTACCTAAAAATTAGTATAGGACCTTTAGCTATAACCCCCTCCAGTCAGAGAAAAACCAAATGTACAATGTGAAAGAATGTCTACCGGAAAAATTTTTCCTCTCTATTGTCTTCAGGTACAATGGGATTTTTAATGGGATTTTGTGCTACAGCATTCAACTTCAAGATGATGTCAGTGTAGCATGAAGAACCAACCATCAACTAAGTGTAAGCTCTTTCTTCTGTTTATTTATTTCCTCAGACTGATCATAGGGGGTAATTCATAAGGCTTATAGGTGGCTAGTCACAAGGAACAATTCATAAGTTTAATAGGTATAGGGTATCTTTTGAACTAATCTTAAAAGATGGTTTTTGTACAATATCAGAGCCTAATCTTTATTGCCCAAGAACCAGTGAGAATTTAGCACTTCCAGCTCTTGAAATTCTTACTATTTAAATCATTGAAATGGAAGAATCTAATAATATAATACATTTGAATGCTTATTAAATATGAGTCAAACATTTAAAAATATGAAGTAAACTGCAACACAAACAAGAGGTACAATTCCAAAAATGAAATTCGACAACAAACTATAATGCAACAAATTGGAAAATAAACCCAATTCAATCATTCAAATTTTGAAATGCTCAGTTAAATAACAGCATAGAAAAGAAAATGTTTTATCAACATGTGTCCATAATTTTACATTTAATTTGGTAAAATACCTTTCTCAATTCAATTCTCTTCAACTGACTTTCAAAAGAAAAATAATTAATAAAAAAGGCTTGCTCCCTGCTGGGTTTGTTACTGTGAGATTGCTTATTTTCCTTAACTGTTAAATTGCAGCATTATTAAAACTTCAGAATGTACTATAATGTCTTTTGTCAAAATAATAATGTGAAAAGCAAATTAAAATTTATTTTAAGGATGTTTATGACATGACTAGTGGGAAAATTACATGTTTTAAATGGCCTCTAATATTTTTCACAAAAGTACCTTAAAATTAGTATAGGTTTTCCACAGAATTGTAAAGCTAGTTTTCCGGGCCATTTTTGTCATTTACTGACCTTATATCTTTGCCAACTTAGGTTACTTCCCTATGTTTCATTGTCTTCACTTGAAAATGTACACATATAACCTTTCTCTGTAAAAGATAATTTTTATGCTTATTGTTGATAGATCCATATATAGAGTATCGGTGATGATTTTTCATGGGCAGTTTCATGGATCTGCGGCATAGGATATATCAGCAATATTCACGGAATGCAGTAGAAATTTCTCTTATTTCACAACATTGTATTTGTTGGAGAAAGAAACTATTAACTAGTATCTTATATTGTTCTCATCTCTTCCATGGATCAAACTTTATCCTACATAAAAATGCTTGGTCAAGGGGGCGCCTGGGTGGCTCAGTGGGTTAAAGCCTCTGCCTTCAGCTCAGGTCATGATCTCAGGGTCCTAGGATCAAGCCCCGCATTGGGCTCTCTGCTCAGCGGGGAACCTGTTTCCCCCTTTCTCTCTGCCTGCTTCTCTGCCTACTTGTGATCTCTGTCAAATAAATAAATATTTTAAAAAAAAGGTGCATGGTCAAGAACTCTCCCTTTATCAGATAAGGTTATTTTAATTTGTATTGGCATCGAGAATGGAAACTCCTAGGTTATAGCTATTTCTACTCTACGTATTGATATCTAAAACAATACAGAACTAGGAAAACATCCACAGTAAGGTTATCTGTAAATTATTAAGACTTTTAGTGTGTATGAGAAGGTGTATAAAGTAAATGAATAGCTAGCTCTCAAAACAATTTTAGGAAACTATATAATACTGGATCAAACTAAAGCCCTTCTCGAGGCAATGTGCATTTTTAATATTTGTGAATGGAAATGTTTGTTTTACATAGGTCTATCACTATTTAGGATAATAAAAGTCATGATCTAAGATTAACATGTATTTTGTTTCATTAATTATTTAGGAGAGTATATACATACTCCATGGTGTCCAAAAAACCCCAGGCAAAACAGTCTAACTATCTGAAAGTAAATAAGTCCTTTGTCATCTATTTAAAATAATACTATTTGAAAGCAGCTATTTTACTGAATTTAAGAAATAATTTAGTGCTATATAATGTACGCAAGTCTTTGTTATTGTTATCTTCAGCACTAACATTTCCTGTATCATGTTAACCAATAAAGAAAGGTCTGGCTAATGGTATAATAATCTGTGTTTATATAATAAGGACTTCAGATTTTATAATAATATAATGAAAAATGATTTGTATCAGGTTTCCAATTTCAGGTACATAATTGCTTCTTCCACTCATCCTTACCAGGTATTTTTTTTCAAAGTTATTTCTTTATGGGAAAGTATTTCAATTGACATAATTATTTTGAGACACTGCAGAATTCTTCAAATGTGATTATGGAGAACAGACTCTAGGGTGGCCCCTACTGGGGAAAAATTTATAACTCAAATTTGTTTCTCCCCTAGACTATAATGATCTTCATCTCTCTACCAAAAACAATAACTATCAATTTAATTTAAAATGAAGAGCCAATTTTTTCACGCAACTTAGCTGTGGCATTATATTTTGCACCTGCATTTTTATAGCCATGGAATTTAATTGTTCCGTTATTTGGCTGATTATTTTTGTATTTGGCTCTTTTTGTCATTATACTGAAATTCAATTGTGCACTTACTGATGCACTTAGGAAATTTTGCTTCATACTGACAATTCATAGCTGTAATTTAATTGCAGAAACTGTGTACGTTAACAAAAACAAACAAAAAAAAACATCTATTAAATCTATTGAGAAGAGTGAGAGATACATTTGGACCTAGAAATAAATTTCCAGAATGGGAACTATTACTGGCAAGTGCTTTTAAAACATTTCACAATTAAATTTTTGGAGAGAAATGTCTGACTATTCTTTATTTTTATTTTGGATAAGCACTTGATTTCAGGGACAAATACGATATATATATATATATATATATATATATATATATTTATGCTACTGCTGTTTCTACTGCTATTGCTACTGCTACTGCTCCTTCATAGGCTGAATATTTTGTCCCAATTAGCTGAATAAACTTCATTTTGCCTTTATATTACAGAAACACATATGAAAGATAAAAGTATGTTAGTACAACTATATTATTTTAAATTGTTTTACCCTACGAGTTCCTGGGTATTTTGTCTCTTGTCCCATTTTAAAATATGTCAGAATGAAAGCATTTTAAGTGATTACACAGTAAAAAGCAACATAAGAGTGGAAGGCAAGAATAAATGCTATTAATTTTAAGATAAAAGAATTAGCTTTAATTTAACAACAACAACAACAAAACCCTAGTGTTTGTACAAGTACTCTAAATCCTCAAATCAAGTATCAAAAGAAACCTATCGAGTGCTTTCATGCTTCTATCTGAAGTTTTATTTTGAAATCTCTATGAATGGAATTTCTACACACAACAAACATTACCTTTTAGTAAGTCTTAAAGTGAAAAGCAGCAATCTTCCCCCTCACCTCATTGCCAGTCCCATTTTTCAGAGAAACACTTTAATTGTCAAAGTTTCACCTTTGATTACAAAACAAAGCTTATTACATTATGACTTTTTCAAATTCAAATATTGATGGCCAGTTGAGAAAGGTAAAGTTTTAATTCACATTCCTCAACCTCTGCTTCCACTCAATCCCTTCTGAAAATCATTTCTTGTGCAATGGATTTTAACTCTTCGGCTGTTTTTACATGTAACTTTTGATAATATGCTTGAATCAACATTTTCCATCAGCTTTGACTCCCACGACATAAAGTGAACATTTTAATGTCAAAAGCCTTTCTTTAATGCCTACTCTTCCACCTCCTATTTCTTTCAGCTTTACCCTTACCTTTGTATTTTCAAGGCTGATTGCATTTGCATTCTGGTCTTTTAAACTGTCCATGCTTTACTTGTCCTTTGATTCTGAACGCTGAAAACCGATGAACATCATTGATATCATTATGAATATGAAAACTGCTCTTCAGAACAAAGGCATCTGGTTTCCTAGGATATTTCCACTTTACAGATACAATATTAAGATTTCTATTCTATTCCAGGGTTCACTTGAACCTCTAGTCTTACATTTCAAAAACTGCTTATATTTATGCTACATTTTAGCTGATTTCATATTTTTAATCAAGGCTTTATTATATGTTTGCTTTTTCCTGAAACTTCTGATAGGTTTTCCTTCCCTCCCTCCCATCCTCCTTCTCTCCCTCCTTTCCATCATTTTCTTTTTTCTCTCAGCCTTTGAAAGAATATATGTATGTCCTCTTTATGATATTCCTGATATAATCTCACTTTTAAACTCCTTTGAAATGGTACATGAAATCCATCCGTTCTTCTTG